>NW_027397085.1:22524552-22527689 GCF_003265705.2 Callorhinus ursinus
GAGGGGGGAGGGTCAGAGGGAGAAGCAGACTCCCTGCTGAGCAGGGAACCCGACAACACGGGACTCGATCCCGGGACTCCAGGATCATGACCTGAGTGGAAGGCAGTCGCCCAACCAACTGAGCCACCCAGGCGCCCTTTTTTTTTTTTTTTTTTTAAGATTTATTTATTTATTTATTTATTTGAGAGAAAGAATGAGAGAGAGAGAGAACATGTTGTTTAAATTTGCCTGTTTTTGAACACGGTATGAATGGGATTCATGTTGAGCATATTCTTCTGTGCGTTGCACCTTTGGCTCAATACTACGTTTTTGTGGTGGATTTTCACTGCCAGTGCGTATTTCACTGCATGCATATACCACCATTTAGCCATCCTATCATTTATATGTAATTTGGGTGATTTTCAATTTGGGGCTGTTATGAACGATGTTGCTATGAACATTCTTGTATATGTCCCCTGTGTGCCCCCCTCCCCCGTGCAAGAGCTTCTCCACGATACATACCCACAAGTAGAATTGATGGGCCATAGGGTATGAGCCTGCTCAGTTTTATTAGGTAATAACAAATTGTTTCCCAGTGTGGCTGTAACAATTTACACTTCCACCAGCAGCAAATGGCAATTCCTGTTATCCCACAATCTCGCCAGCATGTGAAAATGCCCTGCTTTTAATACCTGTCTATGGTGGGTGTGAAATGATATCTCGTTGTGGTTTCAAATTAATTTCTCTGAGTACTAATGAGCTTGAGTTTCTTTTCAAACGTGTATGGGCCATTCTTGTGTCTTGTATCAAATGCCTGTTCGTGTCCTTTGTCTATTTTTTCTCCTCAGGTTATTTATTATTTTCTTAAGTTATGGAGTTCTAATATTTTGGAGATGAATTCTTTATAACTTGTATTTTTACTCTGTGGTGTCTTTTGATAAACTGAAGTTTTTACTTTTAATACAGTCAAATTTACAATATATTCCCTTGTGGTTTATACTTTAAAAAAATCTTGAATATGATTTTTTTTTATCCTAAGGTCATAAAGATGTACTTCTCTATAGTCTTCTAAAAGTTTTATAGTTTTGCTTTTCACATTTAAGTCTTTAATCCACCCGGAATTGATTTTTGACAAGGGAGGAATCCAATTTCATCTTTTTCCACAAGGATATCCAATTAGCCCAATGCCATAGTTCATCCTTCCCTTCTGATGTGCAAAGCCCGCTCTGCCATAAATCAAGTCTCCATGCTATATCTTTTTCTGGGCTCTCCAGTATGTTCCATTGGTTTAATAGGATGCCTATGTTAAATCTATGCCATCTTAATTACTACAGCTTTGAAATAAAATTTGGTATCTGATAGGGTAGGTCCTCACCCCAATCAGATTCCATCTTCTTCTGTGGAACTATCTTGGTTATTGTCTTTTCTTCCATTAGCATTTTAGAATCACCTTTTGAGTTCCAAACAAACAACCTACTGGGATTTGAATTTATAGATAAATCTAAGGGGAATCGTCTTTAAGATTACTGAATCTTCCTATTCAAAAGTATGGCAAAATTCTTCATTTATTTTAGGTCTAAGGTCCTTCAATAAAATATTATAAATTGTTTCCAAAAAGGGCTTGCATCTCTTTTGTTGGATTTATTCCTAGAGATTTAAATAATTTAGTTGCTGTTATAAATGGTATCTTTTTTTTTAAGATGCTATTTATTTGAGAGATAGAGAGAGAGAGAGAGAGACAGGGAAGAGCAGGGAGGGAGGGACAAGTAGACTCCTCGCTGAGCAGGGAGCCTGACAAAGGGCTCGATCCCACCACCCTGAGATCATGACCTGAGCAGATCAACAGTCGGATGCTTAACTGACTGAGCCACCCAAGCACCCATGTAAGTGATATCTTTTTAAGAAAATATTTTCTATTTGTTTTCTTTTTAGAGTACAGAAATGTAATTAACTTTTTTGTATTGATTTGTAACCAGGACTGTTGCTAAAGTCATATTTATTCCTAATACATTTTTTTCAGATTCTTCCGAATTTTCTATATAGACAGTATTGTCCACAAATAATGACAGCTACATTTCTTCCTTTCAAATACTTAACCTTTTACTTCTTTTTCTTGCCTTACTATACTGGCCAGGTACTCTGGGAGGGACAGTGTTGAGCAGAAGCATACTGGGCATTCATTCTGTTCTTTTTCTAAGCTTAAGGGGAATGCCTTTAACAGCGAGCCATTGGGTATAATGTTTGCCCTAGGTTTTTATAAATTACATTTATCAAGTTAAGGAAGTTCCCATTTATTCCTAGTTTGCTAAGATTTTAAAAATACATGTATAAGGAATGGATATAGAGGGGCGGAGCAAGATGGCGGAGGAGTAGGAGACCTGGATTTCGTCTGGTCTCAGGAATTCAGCTGAATAGGGATCAAACCATTCTGAACACCTAAGAACTCAACAGGAGATCGAAGAGGAGAGTAGCAACAACTCTCTGAACAGAGAAATGACCACTTTCTGGAAGGTAGGACGTGCGGAGAAGTGAATCCGAGGCGATATTTGGGAGATAGACGGCGGGGGAGGGGGCCTCCGCCGGCCGCTTCTGGCAAGTGCTAGAGCCGCGGAGCCCAAAATCGGACCTTTTAGAAGTCGGCTCCGCTGAGGGAGGTCGCTCCACTGGCTAAGCGGGGGTGGAACCCTCGTGGGACAGTGTGGTCTCAGGACCCTCGGGGTCACAGAAAGACCAGGGGTGCCTGAGTGCGGCAGAGCTCCCAGGTATCGGAGCGGGGAAGCCGGCTGCAGAGACGGAGCCGAGGCGCGGGCTCTCAGCTCGGGGTGGCCATAAACTGTGATCCGCGGCCCAGTTGGGCCACTGCGCCTCCAGCGGGGACCCAACAAGCGGCAGAGCCGGGGAGACTCCCCTCCCTCCCCCAGGAGGAGCGGCGCGGGAGCGCACCGCAGGGATCTGCTGGGTCTGGAGACTCCACACGGGGTCGGGTGCCAGAGACAGAAACGCTCGGTCACAGGCCGGGTGAGCACGGAGTGCGGCCGGAGACCGGGGACAAGGGAGTGACTGCTTTTCTCTGGGGGTGCTCTGAGGACCAGGACCCCGAGTTCTCAGCTCCTCCGGGTGGAGATTGGGAGGCCACCATTTTCACCCTGGTCCTCCAA
>NW_027397085.1:22532689-22554881 GCF_003265705.2 Callorhinus ursinus
GGAATGGATATAGAATTTTTTCAAACATTTTTTTCTATAGGTATAGAAAAGGTCACATGGTTTTTCTCATTTAATCTGTTAATGTGATAAATTACATCAGTTAATTTTGGACGGTTAAATCAACCTTTCAATCTTAAGAAAAACCTACATTAATCATGATGTATCCTATTTTCATATGTTCCTGGGTTCGGTTTGCTACTACACACTCGAGGGTGTTGCATCTATGTTTAAGAGTGAGGTAGAGTTCAGATTTTCCTTTCTTACATTGTTTTCTGGTTTTGATATTAAGGATATATTAGCTCATGAAATGAGTTGGGGGATGTCTTCTTTTCCTTCTTTCTTTAGAAGAGCTTGCAAAGGGTGAAAGAATTCACCTATAAATCTGTCAGGATCTGAGTTTTCTTTGTGGGAAGAGTTAAAAAAAAACACATTTATTTATTTATTTATTTATTTATTTATTTATTTATTTATGATTGAGAGAGAGAGAGAGAGAGAGAGAGAGAGAATGCAAGGATGGAGGGACAGAGGGAGAGAGAGAGAGAAAATCTCAAGCAGACTCTGTGCTGAGCTCGGAGCCCAATGTGGGCAGAACCCTGAGATGATGACCTGAGCTGAAACCAAGAGTCAGATGCTTAACTGACTGGGCTACCAGTGGGAAGATTCCAAATTTCTTTAATGGTTATAATACTATTCTAAAGGGTTGCCAACAGCTGTTTACCAGATGTAAAATGTTGTCCACTAATCCTGTTTGCTGAAGATACATTCCTGGTTAGTTTATTTTCCCGATGGCTTCTTTTGGGAGAAAAGATGATGCTTGGAATATCTGCATAGACGCTTGGAAATTCAGGCAACAGGGATCCCCATAATGTCAGTTCAAGGCCTTAGAGTCTCCAGAGTCCCACTCTTTCAGCCAAGAACAGCCCTACAGAACAGTCACGGACTGTGTGGATTTCTGTAACTCCATGAAACTCTAGGCAGCCATGGCTAAGAGGATGAACTTGCGGGCTGTCGGAAGTGAGTTTGAATTCTGGCACTGTGACCTACTGGCTGTGTGAAGCTTAGATTTAAATATTCTGAGTCATAGTTTCCTCATCTCTAAAAGGGGGTAGTAGACAGTCATAGCGACCTCCTAGAATTCTTGTGAGAATTCAGTCAGAACATGCATGCAAAGTACTTTGCACAATGTCTGGCTGATACGAAGTACCCAGTAAACCCTCACCGTTGTAACTATGATGAGATGGGAGACATACAGGACAGATTTATGAGAAGAGGATGGCGACAGGCCTATCTCACTGGGATGGATTTAAGAAGGAAATTTTCATTTTCTAGGACACAAGGGCCCCCACAATAGCCCAGATTCCCTTTGAGGAAGACTCAGTGATGGGAGACTGACCTTGTGTGTGGGACAGGAATTCAGGAGTCTCTTTCCTGACACTGCATCGGGCTAATCTTATGCACCCAAAGGATTCCAGAAAAGGGTAAGGTCTAGCATCCCTCTGTAGCCATGCTCCACATTGGCTTCTTGGGACAAAGATGGAAATGCAACCCATGCCTCAAACCACAAAGACAAAAATCCTCTTCTCTAAGCTGGGTCCTTTGGTTGCGCACAGTGACCCTGGCCCCACCACTCCCCCTTCCATTTTCTACCTCATGCTTTCCTGAGCCTGGCAGACTGCTGCCTTGCAGGCAGGTTTTAGCACCAAAGCAGAGTCTGATGGGGTGCATACTAATAGGGCTTGTTCAAAGGCCAGGGTATACCCAAACCTTAATTATAACCCTTGCCCTCCTAGTCTTGAGAAGTAACTGCATGGCAATAATTATAATTAAATCCTCTCACTGGGCTTCATTAAAGTCCATAAAAAATTAAACAAGCAAAGTTCCTCTTAAATTTGCTGGGGGTCCTATCATGGCACTTATTCAAAGAAGATGCTTGTTATGCATCCACTAAGGACCAAGTGCCAAGCTAGGTCTTAAGGATTGGTGACAAAGGCCAGGGCTCACCAGGATGGTGCAGACGGTATGTATAAGAAATTTGTCTGTCCTACACCAGGGTCCTGCCCTCATATTTGCCAGACAAGAGCATCCCACAGAGGAGCAGTCTCTGAATATTTAGAAATTTAGAAATACTCCACTCACTTCTGATAGACTACATGTAGTTCTCAGAAAGTGGCTTTCTAAGGTGAAGAGAGAAGGGCTTACAGTTCTTTCCTGAGCGAAGGAAAATGGACCCACAGGGAGAGCTGGATGGGGAGAGTAGCCGACCAAAAGCAGTCAGGAGACAAGATAGCATAATTGTGAGGAACTCTGGGTCTGCATTCAGATTTTCCCAGGTATGGCTCCCTACTTTGTTACTCTTTCATGGAGTAACCCTGGGCAAGCTATTGAACCTGCCCTCTCCTAAATTCCTTCATCTAGTTTAGGTGAGGTTTGGTGGCTTTTTCTCTAAGGACTTGGCAAATTTTATGGGTCTGACTTTGGGGGAGATAGCTGGAGAGGCAAACTGAAGTAGGACTGAGAATTAATTTTAAAAATCCCTTCTAAAGAATTTAGTGAGCCCAGAAATCAATGGACAATGTCCAATTCACTTGGCATCTTCAGAAAGTTCACTTCTTGCCATGTGTTTGTTGTCTCTTAACATTTTTTAACTTTCTCAAAGGATATCACTGCAACCACGGTAGACATTTTCATTTTTTAGAAAATTTTTTAAATATTTATTTATTTATTTATTTGGGAGAGAGGGCATGCTTGCTTGCGAGTGGGGGGAGGGGCAGAAGGAGAGGGGGAGAGAGAAAGAGAATCTCAAGCAGACTCCCCGCTGAGCACAGAGCCAGACATGGGGCTCGATTTTATGATCCTGAGATCATGACCTGAGCTGAAATCAAGAGTCAGAGGCTTAACCAGCTGAGCCACCCAGCCACCCCTCAATGGACAGTTTTAAAAAGAGCAAAAAGATAATTGCGCACTGCTCCACCACATTATCAAAGCAGTTGTCTTTGTTCCCTTTGAGTAAGTAAGTCCCCTCAATAAATGAAGGATTTATGATCTTAGAAAGTGTAGGATCTGGAAACCTCATAGACTGATAGCTTTTTTTGGTGGCAAGTCTGCCTTTCTCTTCTGCATTGCTATCATAGGAGACACTTGGGAAAACACCCCGTGCAGAGGCTAAGCCCTCTGATGTGGTTGGTCATGTAACAATTTTTCCTTCTCATGGGATTGATAGCATGTGGCTACAAAGTCCTTTCTAAAGACAGGCTCAGGGATGTACAATGAGTGAAAAAGACTTCTGACATTTCCCAAGCCAGTGCTTCTGGCCCCTTTCTGAATAGCATGCTTGTTGTCTTTGTGATTCTGCAGAAGAGAGAAGCTTCTTCTCCTGTGTCAAATTAGATTTAAATAGTTTTGATTGGCTGCCACTGCAGACCACCATCCCCGCCCAGAGAGCCTCGCCTGTGGTACTCAGGAGGCTGAAGGCCGTTTGAGCGAGTACTCTGCTAGCTTTTCCCTTTGCTCAGTGAACCACTCACGCCCAGGGCCCCGTGCTGTTTGTACAATTGATGCATCTCCGCTTCGGGGCACTGCATTTGACAGCAAACAGAGAGTAAAGCCTTTCCAGGTGTTATGATACCTGCTAAAAAGGGATGAAGACACAGACTTGCATTCAGGATGGGATCCCTAATTTTGGCCTGTCCTTAGAACTAACTGTGAACGTATTATTTGTATCCCCAGGCTTTCAGAACAATACCTCAGCACTCAGTGAAGAAGGCTGGTGTCTAAACCTTTTGGGGCAGCTGTGAAGAAACTCTCCGTCTCCCGGTTCTCTCTTCTGTTGGTGTTAAGAATTTGCTAACACCAAACAATCAAGGTCTATTTTTGGGAGAAGTTTTCCTTCTTGTTTTTTACCTTCCCTAGACGTTCCCTAACTCAGCCTCTTTTCCCAACAATGGTTTTCCACAAAGGGAGGGTGTCATTTCTCTCAAAAGAAGGCTATGTGCCATGCCCGTGGGTTTTGACTAGCAGACCTCCATTCACATTTGGAGAGCAATGGTTTGGGAATGTGTGATGCCTGCCACTCAGCAAGGGTGCTGAGTGTTCTGATCCCTAGGTGAGGCAATGTGAGCGTGAGGTCGAAAAGAAGGCACAGTCCCCGCCCTTAAGGGGTGTATAATCTCACTGAGATAAAATGGGGAATACCCGAACAGATTTTGGAAATCACACAGCCACAAAGGCTAGTACTTACAGAATGCTTGCTGGGGGGCCCCCCATTCCTGAGCACTCTGTTATCGCATATAATCCTCCCAACACACCAAAGGGCTAAATTCTATTATTATCATTACCATTCCCACTTTTACGGATGAGAAAGTCAAGGCAAAAATGTATTAGAGTCATTTTCCCAAGGCCATAGAGCCCGTAAGTAGGCTGAGCTGGGATTCAAACCAGAAGTCCTAATGTTAGGGGCGCCTGGCTGGCTCAGTTGGAAAAACCTGTGACTCTTGATCTCCGGGTTGTAAGTTCGAGCCCTATGCTGGGTGTAGAGATTACTTAAATAAATAAACCTAAAAAAATAAAAGTAAAATAAAGTAAAAATCCTGACTTGATAGCTGGCGCTCTTAGAGCTCCCTTCGGTATGCGAAAGCTGTGTGTGTATTTTGGAGGCTGGACCAAGTGACGCCGGCGGTAAAGGCGGGAGGGTTCTCAGGGTGCAGGAGTCAGGGAGGGCTGGAACCCTCACACAAGCCCTCGTTAGCTCCCTGTACCTCGGCTGCCAGGCCGAGTCAGGAAGGGTTTGTGCGGTTTCCCGGAACTCTGCAAAGATGTCTGAGAAGAGATTTCCCAGCCACAGAGGTTTTAGGCCATATGTTTACGGCTTTCCTGAGAAGCAGGCAGCAGGATGCCAGGCTGGGCTTCGGCTCTAACAGGAGAGGACTGACCACATTGGGATAGTCAGAGGGCCACTGGCCAAAACAAAGATGTTACCACACCCAATGTCACTTTACCCCATCACAGGCCAGATGAAATGGCTGTCCCTTATGTAATAATCACACTTTTTGTTTTTGTTTTTTTTAAAGTGCTGTGGCCTTGGGACTCAGGTTCATACTAACTGTGTGAAATCTTGAATGAACAATCCGAAGGCCCCTCCCCTTGGCTTTAGAATCCTAATATGTGGGAGCTGGAAAGGACCCTGAAGATAATTTCCTTTCATTGCCTGAGCCTCAGAGAGGGGAAATGGTGTGCTGAAGGTCCCATGTGCCAGGTGGTAGGAGAGTTAGGTCAGGCCCACCACTGGGAGAGGGAATCATGTCCTGGTAGCTGGTTCAAGTGGTTGGTTTACTTGTTTTCCAGACAGTGTTTCACTCATTTTCAACAAATATTTATTGAGATTTCCATGTGCCTGTTTCTGTCCTCATGGGGCTTACCTTCTAGTGAGGGAGCAGGCGAAACCACAAAAACACACAAAACTAAAAGCGAGAAAACAAAGTATGTACTATAGAGGAAACAGAGTAACTGCAGGGACCTGCTTTAGATAGGGTGCGTTCAATTCCACGTTTTCCTCCCTGGCTAGGATGACCCTGGGCATGAACTTCACCCCAAACCAACATGTTGCCCATCCCTTGCACCCGGAATTGTGCCTTTGGGGTAGGTCCTGTTCACCTGTAGCACATGGAAGAGATGGGGCTGAGGATGCATCAGCTGAAGGTGTATTTTTTTCCATATATGGGAGGGAAGCCACAGTCTCAGAGGCATGGCTGTCTGGCTCCAAGCCCAAGGGTGCAGGTGCTTTTGTCCTTCTGAAAGAAGCCTCAGACGCTAAAGCACTAAAGGATGGGCACACCCTCAGCAAGGGAGGGCATCGATGAAGTTCAAAATCCCATGGCTGGCAGGGCATGAACAAGCAAGGCAAAGTGACGAGATCAGCAGAACTTGGCAGTGACGCCCTGTATCCTCCTCATGTGGCATTTGTAGAGACCCCGTAGCCTGCACTCACTTGCTCACTCATAGATCCCACCTTCTTACATTCACTTATATTCTTACTTCTTTGTTTAATCTCTCATTTTTAGAAGAATTCCCTCAGTCATACACTCATTTATGTCTTCTTTCATCCAGCCCCTCAAGCTCTTAATCATTCATTAATTCATACATTTATTCAGTCTCTTGTTTATGTTTATTGACTCATACACATTGGCACACATACATTTGCTGGGTTTCACTCGCTTCCTCACTCACACATTCTACTAACATTTACCAAACACATCTCGTGTCAAGCTCAACTAGGCTTACCCTGGAGGGGTCAGAGGGCGTCCTGTCCTTATGGAGTTACTGGCCATAAGGCAGCTTTTAGGTAAATCCCAAAACGAGGTGTGAAATGACAGATGTGCACCTGGAGGCACAGATCAGTTATTGTGGGGGTTCAGGTGGTGCCCTCTCAGGCATCTGGGGACCCTTCTTCCCTGCAGTGCCAACGGTGACCAGACACATATGGTCTCACAAAGGCATTAAGGACCTCAGAAGTTGCTAGACCAGTGGGTATTTGCATTTTAGAGGAGGCGAGACTGAGCGATGTTTTAGCCCAGGGGTCGGTAAACATTCTCTGGTAAAGGGTCAGATAGTAAATATTTCAGGCTTTGTGGATCTCTGTCACAGCTACTCATTGCTGCCACAGATAAAACATAAAAGAGCATGGCTGTGTGCCAACAAACCTTTAGTTTGGGACATTGAAAATGGAGTTTCATAGAATTTCTACATGTCACGGAGTATTATTCTTCTTTTGATTTCCCCCCACTTAGACCTATAAATAGGGGGCACCTGGCTAGCTCAGTTGGTGGAGCATGTGACTCTTGATCTTGGCGTTGTGGGTTTGAGCCCCATGTTGGGTGTAGAGATTACTTAAAAAATAAAATCTTAACAAAAAAATAACACTGTAAATACCATTCTTAGATTATGGGCCATACAAAATCAGGCTATGGGCCGCATTTGGACTGTGGGCTGTAGTTTGCCGATCTCAGTTTAGCTCAAAGAAATGAATGAACCATGGCTAGGTGCCAGGTGGTAGAAACAGTTTGGGGTGGATAGTCCTTCTCCCCATGGTGGCCTTCTCTCCTCACGTAGAGTGATGAAAGCCCAGCAAGCATGTCATGCCAGGCAGAGGGAGTGTGACTTTGAAAGGCAGTCTCCGACCTCGTTAATGTTCCTGCGCACTTGAAACTGATGCAGGAGAATGACTGAACCAATGAGCTCTCTCCCTGACCCAGTATGTGCTAGTTCACATGTTTAGGGGTTGCCTCCCAGTGCTTGGCCAGGACTTGGCACATAAGAGGGACTCAGTAAATCTTTGTGGCAGGCACGCCATGCTTGTGAATAGGACCACAAAGGCAGTGAGCCTTCTGTAATCTATGCCAGCTCAGGTCAAGACAAAGGTGGTGGGGAAAGGCCTACCAGCAGAGTTAGGGAGCCTGATCTGAGCCTAGCTGGTTGGGAATGATTTGTTGAAGTTTCTGACTCTGCCCTCTGTGTCCTCAGGGTTGCCCCAGACTCAGCCGTGAGAAAGCACATCTTCCCTAGCCGAAGTGTCTGGAAACAGACAAACTGGTGTTTGCAATATTCTTTGCATATGTAAGCAGGTTTCATTATGCATCTAGTTGTGCAATTTTCCACCACGGCTTGATTGTTTTGGAGTGGGAAGAGAGGATGAAGGATGGATATTGTATCTCCCAAATTTTGTGCTTTGAAATATTATAAACATTTTTTTCTCTAAAAGAAAATGGCCTATTTCCTTGTTAAGTTTCCCTTTTCTATTTTGAGAACACTGTTCCTCATCAAAAATAAAATTCATGAAGCATTAACAAAGGGTTTCAATAGGGCCCATATCTTGCTTTTCCATGGGAATCATCTAAGAACATGCCCCTTCTGTAGAAATCCTCATCTGTGAAGAATTGTTTTTCAGCATGAGCTGAAAAGCTATAGCACAGTTGCGTGTACTATCCTTGAGAAAGGATATAGCACAGTTGCTTATTTGCTGAATAAACCCAGATGTACCCCTAGCCTAGTGTAGTCCCCAGATCATGCCAGAGAGGAAGATACAGAATCACTGAATCTTGGATTATGGGCTTGTACATGGATGGCAAACTCATGGCATTTCCTATTCCTGGGTCCTTAACAGATACTGCTAGTCAATCCCATCCTTCTTCCCAACCGAGCCTGGTTCCTGCCCCAGAATCACTCCTAAATTAAGTCAGCATGTGAGAAGCCCCACTCTAGCAGCTTGGGTGGGCAAAGAGCACGGGCTTGGAGGAGAGTCAGACCCAGGTCCTACCCAACCCTGAGATGTAATTGCTGAGGAGCTTTGAATTAGTTCCTTAGCCTCTCTGAGTCTCAGTTCTTCAAACGAAAATGGAAATAATAACATCTCTTCACAATATCCAGAGGCCAAGATGTATGTAAGACCCTGGCACCGGGTCTGGCACCTGCTACCCACACCATAAAATTAGCTTCTTTCCTTTTCAGTTGAGCAGCGTGGCAAGGGGACCTGTTCCAACAATCTATGCAACATACAGATCCCTCCCATTGCTCCAGCCAGGGACACCTTAATCTCTGTTTGCACATTCCAGTGACGGCCCTGGCACATCTACCCGTCCCACATTTGGAAAGTTCCAGGTTTCTCCAAGGCCCTTATATTGTTGGTCTGTGTTCAGAAAGAGGGGTCTGCTGTGGCGACCCAGAAGGGGCATTTAACTCACACACGTCTGATGTTAGCTGCCATTTATTGTGCACTGACTCTGTGCCAGGCCCTGGCTATGTCCTTTACCTCACTTGTTACCAGCTAGGGCTGATCTCAACCCTGGGGACCATTTGACAATGTCTGGAAACGTTTTTCTTGCCACAGCTGAGTGGTGGGTGCTGCCGGCATCCAGTGGGCAGAGACCAGGGATGCTGCTCAACCCCCGACAGTGCACAGGTCCCTCCCACAACAAGGAATTACCTGGCCCAAAATGTCCACCGTGCTGAGGCTGAGCTATCCTGTTTGTGAATATCTCACTCAGGGCTCTAACACGTCTATGTGAAAGGTGCTATCAGTTTTACCACTTTAAGATGCAGAAACTTGAGGCCTTGCATTGTTGAGCCACATGGCCAAGGTCATTGTGCCCTTAAGGGATATCATTGCCCCACATTTTGCTCTCTGCTGTCCTCCTCATGTCCGACTGTTGCCCTGCACACCTTGCTTTCTCTTGCCCTTCTATTATATGTTGCTGGTTCTGTGAGGGCAGAGAGCGCGAGGGAGCGTGCCTGCACATGTGTTGCGGGCGTGCTGGCCTCGGCCACCAATTACCCCTGCTTCTGGCTCCCAGAGCTGAAGAAGTTTGTGCTCAAATGTCCGAGGTGCAAGCCTGGCTGCTCCCTCTTTCAGCTGGGCAGGGCTGGGCCTCTGGAGTGGCTCACCTGCCAGGATTAATTGGGCGAAGTGATGATGTCAAGTTTAACTTCTCGCTGGAGAAATGCTGACTCGAGGAAGCAAGCGGAGCAGCAGGGCTCATTACCGAACCTGCTGTGGTCACCAGAAACCAGCGAGGCTTCTCCCCAGAGGACCTCGGGGAGCTTGGGCCGGGCAGGGAGCCGAGGAGGACAGGTGTGGCCACGCACCAGGAGTGCTGGCATTTGCTCCCTGACTTCTGGAGAAAGGGAACTGGGCTGCCGGGGCTGAGGTGAGGTGCTTGTGGGGTCTTGCTTCACCTGTTTGTTTTTTCGTGAGCTCCATGCCCACTGCGGGGCTTGGACTCACGACCCCGAGATCAAGGGTCACACACTCTGCTGACGGAGGTGGCTAGGTGCCCTGCTTCACCTGCTACTTTAACCTGGCTGCCTCTGTCATCCTTCAGTCTCGCTCTGAAGATCACTGCATCTGACCTTGCCGATGAGGGGGGCCCTCCCTCACAAACTCCCTTCTGTCCCCATCCTTAACTCACAGCACCTCACACATTCACAGTCTTGTAATCAAGTATGCATTGTACTTGGTGTCCCACTGGTCTTCCCTGCTAGCCTGCAGGTTCGTTAAGAATAGGGACCATGTCTGTCTTGCCCACCGTATCGTGTGTGCCTGGTGCATGGGAGGCACCCAGAAATTCTTTGTTGGCTGCTTCATTGATGGGCTGTGAGCAGTTTGGGCAACCACCCAGGTGAGGATGGGGCTCACAGAAAAAGCTGAAAGGTACATGCAGAAGATGGTGGACAGACAGCCCTGCCTCACTCCCCACCCTGGTCTCTTTTGTCCAAAGCCTTTCTTCCTGGAGTCATTTTTGGTTTCCCCTCCCATGGGTTCCCCTTGGGATTACAGGGTCTGAGCTGAGCATGTACAACTGCCCCAGGGGCCCCCTAGATATAAGCCAAAAGTCAGTCCCTTCTCTTCTTCTGAAATTGTCACTGCTTATCAAGGGAGCAAAGGGGCTTTTGGAAGCCTCTGTGCTGCGAGGCAGGCTCCAACAGATCATCCTCTGAAGTATGTGGCTCGTGAATGTCATTCTCAGCGAGGCCTGGGGATGGGGGATGGTTGCAGCTTCCTGACTTGACCCAGCATTAATAACAGAGGGAACGTTTATTGAGCTATTTACCACTGCCAAACCCTGGCCAGTATCTCATATACATGTACTGCCTTGTTTTATCCTCATAGCAATCTTACGAGGTTAGAAAAAAATTACCATGAGTTCCATTTCACGGCTAGAACAATTGAGGCCCAGAGAGATTATGTAACTTGCCCAATGTTATAGTGCTCAGTAAGAGGCAGAGTGAGAGTTTCATCCCGGATCTGGAGGTCCCCAAAGCCCACATTTTCTCACCATAGTGCCCGGGCTAAGAAACATTGCTAGAAAGCTCTGCCTCAGAGAAGTCTACCTGACACCTGCTGGGGCTGAGAAAGCTTTGTAGTAGGCAGAAAGGATGCAGGTCTCTTGTGTGATGGCGTGCTTGAGCACAAGGAGGGATCACAACAGTGACCATCATGAACTAAATAGAGGAACAGGTTTTCATGGTGTTACCTAGCTTCCAAATGCGCTCTTGACGAATTAAGCAACATAATACTCTGCCAGATGAGTTTTGTTATTTCACCCAGGAAACAAGGAAGCTGGGATCTGGAGAGGCAAAATGCCTCACCCAAGGCCATGCAGCTGATGTGTGGGAGCACTCAGATCGGATTCTCTGTGGCCTAACTGGGCCGTGATGGCACGTCCAGTGATGATGGCACCTGTCTTATGCTAGTAATGGCTACCGCCACCTGGGACTGTAGGACCCAAGGATGAGACATTAAATGATATATGATTCTGTCCTAATTCTGTCATAAATTGCAATTATTTCACTTAAGTGTTTTTTGGAAGACCTTGAGTCTGTCATAGAAGTACCTTTTTTCTGCCAGTTTTCTTATGTATAAAATAAGACAAGATCACCCCCATATCTGCTAGTAGTTGTGAAAAATACACCTTAGGAAATTCAGCTCAAAAGGGACATCTAGATTTTTGAAGATGTTTGGCTCATTGCCTGCTTTAAGTCAGGGGTTCTCTTCAGTCACACAAATGATGCTATAGTCTCAAAGGTCTGCTTGGAGGAAAGAAGGTAGTAGCAATGGCTATAGGTAGTTGCAATGACTCTGCATGGAAGGACGTACCCATTTTGCAGATGAGGACACCACGGCTCAATGGGGTATGGTACTCAGTTCAATGTCACTTAGGTATTAGATGGCAAAGCTATGGCATGAAGCTTTGCCTGACTCAAAGCCTTTTTGTTTATACTAAGCTGCCTTCCTCTATAGGGAAGATAAAAACCAAACCAAAACCTAACAGTAATAGGTTCCATAGGCTCCTTCAGTATTCATTATATTCACATATTCATTTTCTCACAATCTATGTGATGGGAGAGACTTCTCCTTGGAACTCATGAAATCCTTCGTGTTCTGATTTATGTTCTGTTCCTCTTCTGGACCCAGGAATATAAAACCAAAGTTTTATACTCAGGTATACGAACCCAAGTTTGAGAAAATAAAATCAACACTCATTCCCACATTAATCCTTTCTTTTCCAGGCTGAACAGACCTAGGTCTTTTCTCCTGGTCTTAGCCCAGGGGTGTGAAGCAGACCTCAGGAGGGGCAGGAGGGTGAGCCCGTGGCTGAAGAGACCAGGATGCTGAGGCTGGCCTGAGGGCGTGGTAAGGACGTAAACAAGAAGACTGGGACAAGCAGGCAGGGGGAGATTAGCCCAGCTGGCAGCGGCCAGTGGAAAAAGGGTAGTGGCAGTTCAGTGACGGCAAACACGTCAAGAGAGAAGGTGGTGAGAAATGAGTCTTGTCTTTGAGCTAGGGAAATGCCCAGGAACAAACAAGGAAGAGAGAGAGAGAGAAACAGAGAGAGACAGAGGGATATAGTGGTTGAGGGGGGAACTTCGGATTGCTCAATATATGCTGAGCACCTATGATATACAGGTTTGGAAATCTGTGAAATAATGTAGGTACGACTCACAGTATAGCATCTTACACATAATCAGCCCTCAGAAAGTAGGAGTCAGTCTTGTAGAATTGCAGCTTAAAACAATTTAGGAAGAATGACAGATTTGGAATGTCACCATTTGCAACCCCAAATGAATGTTCATGAATGGCACCTCAAACCATTAGGTGAAATGCTGATGGGGAATCGATTTTAATGCAAAGTGAGAGACATTCTTTTTACATGTAAAAGAATGAATTTGGATCCCTACCTCACAACATATACAAAAACTGACTCCAAGTGCATCATACCTAAATGTAAAACTAGAAAACTCTTAGATGAAAATGTAGGGTAAATCCTGGTGAACTTGGATTAGGCAATGGATTCTTAGATATGGCACCAAAAGTACAAGCAACGACGGAAAGAATAGATGAATTGGACATCATCGTTAATTAAAACTTTTGTGCTTCAAAGGACACCCCCAGGAACACGAAAAAGCAACCAAAGGATAGGAAATAAATTGTACAAGTCATATATCTGATAAGGGACATGCACCTGGCATATATATACATGAGTAGAGAATTCTTAAACTCAGTAATAAGATAAATGACCCAATTAAAAGATACAGCAAAGAATATGAATAGACAGTTCTCTAAAGAATATGCATATCCGTTAAACACACGAACAGACGCTTAGCCATCAAGGAAATGCAAATCAAAACCACAATGGATACCACTTCATACCTATTAAGATGGCTATAATAAAAAAGACAGATAATAAAATAAGTGTTGGTGAAGATGTAGAGAAATTGGAACCCTCATAAACTATTGGTGAGAGTATAAAATGGTGCAATCATTTGGGAAAATAGTTGGCAGTTCCTCAAACAGTTAGACATAAAGTTACCATATGATCTAGTAATTCCACTCCTAGTTATATAACCATATGAAAACATGTGCCCACACAAAAATCTGTACACAAATGTTCACAACAGGATTGTTTATAATACTAAAAAGTGAAAAAACCCCAGATGTCCATCAACTGATGAATGGATAAACAAAATGTGGTATATCCACACAATATTCTACACAATGGAATGTTATCAACCATAAAAAGGAATGAAGTATTGACACCTGCTACAACAGATGAGCTTTGAAACATAATGCCAAGTGAAAGAAGCTAGCCACAAGCAACCAAATACTGTGTGATTCCGCTTATATAAAATGAGCAGAACAGGCAAACCTATAGAGACAGAAAGTAAATGAGTGTTGCCTAGGGCTGAGTTGGGGGGTGGAAGGAAATGGGGAGCTAGGGGGTGATGGCTAAGAGGTGTGGGGTTTCTTTTTGGAATAAAGAAAATGTTTTAAATTATGGTAATGGAGGCACAGCTCTATGAATATATTATTAAAAGCCAATGAATTGTGCACTTAAACAAGACAAAAACCAAAAAAAGAAGTACTTAGCGCTATCTATGAAGCATTCTTGCCAAAGTCAAGCCTGAAGCTGATTAAGCCTCTAGACCTAAATACCAGTTTACAGAAAGCACAGGAGAGAGGAATGTGTTAAACACTGCTGTGAAGATGCAATTGGCAATACCCAGAATGCAAAAATCCAACAAGACAAACTACCTGGCTTCTTCAACACATGCATGGCTAAGGACAAAACAAGGAGAGAGAGGGAACTTGGGAATACAAGAAATCTAAGAGACGTATCAACCCAACACAAAGTGTTTACCTCATTTGGATGCCATATAAACAAATCAAGTGTAAAAAAAATTTATAAGGCAAATATGGACATTTGAACACTGGCTGAATATTTAATGTTTTTAGGAAATCACTGCCCACACGTGATGTAACGAGCACTGGGTATGATATAAGACTGATGAATCACTGAACTCCTCTGAAACTAATAATACATTATATGTTAATTAAATGAATTTAAATACAAAAAAAAAGAAACACTGCCCATTTTCTAATGTGTGATAATGGTATCCTGGTGATGTTAAACTCTTAGAAAAAAATACTAAAATTTGTAAAGATTTTAGTGTGGATGAATGTCTAAGCTCTGCTTCAAAATAACCCAGCTGGGGAGCAGGCTCATGAGTGGGGCTATAACTGAAGTCAGACTGGCCCGTGAGTGGATAATCGCTGATACTTGGTGTTGTGTACACGAGGGTTCATTTTACTCTTCTTTCTACTTTTACATATGTTTAAAATTTTCCATTATAAAAAATTCAAAAACATGTACAGCATAGTGACTGAAGAGAAATCTAGCAACTGACGTCTAAGAAATTTTGACTTAAAAAATATTTTATAATAACAATAATCAAAGTGCTAGCCAAGTACTTTACATCCGCGTTACCTCTTCGGATTTTCCCAACAATCTTTCGAGGTAGAGGTTACTCCTGTTCCTGATGGAACCCTAAGCTCAGAGTGGCTACTGATTCACCCCAAGTCTCACCACTGAGATGAGGAAGGGGTGTCTGGGTCCAAGGGGTTTCTCCTGTACGAAACACCTTCTCTCCAAGCTCGTGATAGCTCTTGACCCAGGGGGGTCTGGTGGAGTAGGGGGCGGCAGACGTGCTGTGGTCCTACCCTGTGTCCTTTCTTGTTGTCAGGTGTCCTCCAGGGAACTCGTGCTCAGGCATTACTGATAATTCATGAGAAGTTTAAGGGGCTGTCTCCAGCCAGGGGTACACGCTTGAAAATTTAACAAACACATTTCAAGCACCTAGTAGGCTCCACAGAAGGCACTTTGGGGCAGATGACAATGACATGGAACAAAACGGTTTGAGCGGACAGCTATCCCCTGAATGGAGCCTTCCCACTTTTCTAGCCACAGCTCTCTGGGATCACCCCAGTCAGTTCAAGAATGCTTTGATAACTTCATTTATGAGGAGGGATTTGCTGAATGAAAACTGGCAAGATGGAAAATTTATATTGGGAGATATTAACATAAGACTATAAGCACAGAATAAATCTATTTCCGTAAATTAACTTAGGAGGGTTACTAGAATCTTAAGCATACATTAGTACTGAGACTATTTCTAAAGAAAGAAATTAACCTTTTTTTTAAAAGATTTTATTTATTTATTTGACACAGAGAAAGAGAGACAGCAAGAGAGGGAACCTGAGCCGTAGGCAGACGCTTAACGACTGAGCCACTCAGGTGCCCCAACCTTTTTTTTCTTAAAGATATTATTTACTTATTTGAGAGAGAGAGAGAGTGAGAGAGAAAGCACGAGCAGGGGGGAGAAGGAGAAGCAGACGCCCCGCCGAGGAGGGAGCCCGACGCGGGGCTCCATCCCAGGACCCTGGGATCATGACCTGAGCCGAAGGCACTCAACCAACTGAGCCACCCAGGTGCCCAGGAAAAAAAGTATCTTAATACTAAGTAAAAAACATCTCTCACGGCAGTCCTGAGTACCATAAAGTCAGTCTGAGAAACTCCCATGAAAGAGAGAAAGGGAACAGATCTGGACTTAGAGTTCAAGCTCATAGAAGTTACTTTATTCAGATGCAGGATTCAAATATAGGATTGAAAGGAAAGTCAGCCTTACAGACTTCAGAATTCCCCAAGGTCTGTGACAGCTCATCTTCCCAGGAGCCCGGGAAGTTTGCTTGGACTCGTCATTATCATCCTGGGATGGGACGGAGGAGGCATGGGGGAGGGAATCACATTCCTATCCTGACTTCTGTGACCGGCTATTTTCCTCTCTGTCTTATCTCTTCTGTTTTCTGGGTAATCGGAAGAAGGGATGGGGATTGGTAATTATTTTAAAAAGTCAGAGGTCTCTGACTTTGTTTTTCATTCTTGAGGCAAAAAGTGTTATTAGAAACCTTTACTGGGGTTTTGGAAAGTCAGCAGTAACATAAATGAACAAAACACCACCCCGCCCTTAGGAAGTATTCAGGCCTGGTGAGCATGGTGATATGATACATGTGCAGTACTGATGGTGCAAAGAATGTTATAACTCTAGGATACACAACATGCTGTGAACACAGGGGGAGATATTAATTCTGCCAGGAGAACTGGCAAGAAGTTCCTTGAAGAAATGGTGTGCATATGGGCCTTTGGTATGTGGATGTGATTGTGACAGGTAAATGCACCAAAAATAAATTCCAAGAGAAATAGCCTTTAATTTAATCAACAAACATTTGTTCATTGCGCATAATAATGCAGGCACTATGCCGGGCACAAGGACAAAAAGCAGAGAGGTGGACAAAAAGCAGAGTGTGTGCACACTTGTGTGTGTATATGTGTGTGTGTGCAGTGGGTGTGGGGGTCTGGGAGTGCTGGAAGGGGGATTGTAGCCAGACCATGGAGGGTCTAGAAGGCCTAAGTTAAAGCATTTAGGGAAGAGAGCATAGGTTTGCCCTCGAGTCCTGGCTCTGTTTCTCACTTTGAGACTTCAGGCAAGTTACCTAACCTTTCTGTCCCCGGGTTTTCCTAGTTGGTAAAATGGGCATACAAGCACTACCCTGAACAGTTGTGAGGATAGTCAGAATGTCTGCAAATCAGCATTATGATTTCTGACTTTCCGTGGCCACTCAATAAACAGCAGGTATTACTTCTTCTGTGGTCTATAGGGAATGACTGGCAGTTTGGGCAAGAAAAGCAGCTGAAATGGATTTGGGTTTTCCAAGAAGCTGTGATAGAGGCTATGACTGGAAGAATGGGCGGGGGTAAAGGGGTGGGTGGGCCGAGGTGTGGTGATCGAGTCTGAGCTCCGGGAGACCAGGGAGGAGGCCGAAACAGTGGTCTAGGCAAGAGATGAGAACCCAAACGAAGGCACTGGGATGGAATGGACAGAAGCTGTATAACTATTCAGGGGGCAGAATGAGCCTGCTGACTAACCGGGTGTAAGAGGTGAGGGAAGGAGAAAACTCTGGAATGACGATAGGCTTTCTAGTTAGCCAGCAGTTCCACTAACCTGGACCTGTGGTACAGGAAGAGGGGCAGGCTGAAGAGGGGGGTTGGGGGACAGGTAGTGGTGGGGGAGGGGAGCAATGGGGGGCATGCTGAGGGACCAGAACCTCGTAGGAAGCCCGGTGTTAGAGAAAACAAGAATGCCTCATTGTTCTGTGGATGTGGGAGGAATGCGGCAAGCAGCCTCCACATCGTGAACAGTGAATTCCAGAATCTCTAGGGTGGGCCTGGCAATTGTGACTTCCCCTGCTGAAGGATTTTTTTCTAACTTGTGTCCCGTGCGGTTGACTTTCTCCTTCTAAGGCATCCCTTCTCAGTGCAGACCTAGAGATCATCTTCAGAACTCTCCCAAAGGCCAACTCTTTGGTTCCAATCCTCCTGCTTAACCTCCTCCACCACCGTTTCCCAGAGAACCTACTCAGCCTCTTCAGGTCTAATCCTGAATTGTTGTCAAGTACAGTCGTATTTAGTGCAAAGTTCATCCTTGGGGTCATTTCCTGATGTTCTAGCCAAATGTGTCAGGTGGTTTCCCACAGGTGAGAAGACACGACAACAGGAAAACAAAATTCCTTGCTCTGGCCTCTCTTTTCATACACTTCTGTGAACATAAAATGGGTATCACTTATCATACGTGGAAGATAACCCATCAGACAATATGGTAAAAATGTTCAGTGTTATTCAGTTCAGAGATGGGCAATAGCTTGCCTCAAGCCCTGGCCCTCAGGCCTTGCTCTTTCCTCCTTCCAGAGGCTGATTATTGGCAAGTGCCAGCACCAAAGTGGGGCCTCCCTAATATCAACCAGGGGCTTGGGGAAAACTGGAAAAGGAATAGCCTTCTCAGTCTATAGGTCTGTGTTGTTGCACAATGGGTCTCTGTACTGCTAGAGTCAATGCAGGTACCAGCAGGCCCTTGTCCCATGTTAGGAAGCCCTAACTCCACCGCAGTCAGTCATTTTTTTGTGTCCCTGCTAGATTGGGAGTTCCTTGATGACGAGAGCTTACTCGTGGTGCCTTCAGCAGCATATGTGATGGTTGGACACAGCTGATAGTTCATAAAGGAACAAAGTGATAGTAAATGAAAACCTTTAGGTGTAAAAGACTTGGGACAAATTCTTTACTGGAGAATGGGGTGGCTGGGGAGGACAACGCTGGAGTGCCTGGGAGTCTAAAGGGAGTCTGGTGAAGAGTCTGAGGGGAGGGGGGCTACAGACTTCCAAGATGAACCACACTGACATCCTAATAGCGTTGCCTGATGACGTCTCTGTTGATGGCACAGTGCAGTGACAAGAGTGTATGTTCTAGAATCAGACAATTCTAGGGTTAATCCAGACTCTCACTGTTTACTAATTGCATGAACTATGACCATATTATTTTGGGGGGACATTAATTGCCTTGCTGTAAAGTGGTGATAATACCTCCCCTACAAAGGCTCTTACCATCTTTTGGGAGAGAGGGCAGGATTTAGGAGACCAGCAGTGAATAAAGACTTTGCTATCAGGGGATATCATCCTATCCATTTCTCTATCATCAATCATATTAGTCGCAGTAAGTGTTCAAGGTTATTGCCGCTGTTCTTCTTGTATTGGTAGTAGAATCCCCAGTACTCATTATGGTCATTAGCACACTGTAAGCACCCAACAGATGTTTATTGGTTGAAAGAGTTACGCTGACCTGTGTGAACTTTCTACAGGAAACTATTCCTCCTCCAGTTTTCCCTGTCTGAGTATATGTCACCACCATCTGCCCTTAAACTGATGTTTAAGTCAAAAGTCTTGATTCCTTGACTTGCAGTGCCTTACTAGGACTAGGCACTGTGCAGGGTGGTGGGATGGGGAAGGTAAGGGAAGCCTGAAAGGATGTTAGAGAGAAAAGGAAGCAAAAGAACTTGTCATTTGCTCAATTTTTTACTTTTTTTAGCTGTAGCTTATAAGTGAAGCCTTAATGTTTTTTACAACACCTGGGCAAACATGTAGAAATACTTATAATCCACAGCCATCTGAATCGAGAGAGGCTATCAGTACTGTGCATAGGTTCCCTCGGAATAGGCTATGCAAATGCCCTACTTTGGAATTCTCACCATCTGTGAAAACTAGGAAGAAACATTATTTATTTATTTATTTTTTTATTAAAAAATTTTTTTGGGGGGGGATACTCTTTATTTTAAATCCCACTAGGATTCTCTACTCTGGTCCAGCCTCTCTGTGGATGAGGTAAATGACTGGAAAGAAGAATTATAAAGGCACATGAAAAGTGACTCTTGGCTAAATCTTTTGGGAAACCAACTTACAGCTGAGTGAGTCTGCTTATATCTACTGAGTGTGGGCTGTACTTTCTATATCTATCTCTCTCTATAAAAAAATGGCTTCAGAAAAATTCAGTTAGTCTTTGGCTTAGTTGTAAGTCACTAGGCCCCTCATTTGAGAGAGAGAGAGAGGGAGAGAGAGAGAGAGAGAGAGAGAGAGTGTGTGTGTGTGTGTGTGTGTGTGTGTGTGTGTGTGTGTGTGTGGTGGAGGGAGAATTTTGGGCACAAAGCGTGTACGTACTTGTAAAAAAGCATTTGGAATGTGTGTGTAGGAAGGGGACTTTATGGTTCTTTATGTAAGGAGAGAGTACGTGGAGGGGAAGATGTATTTGTGTGTGTTACTGTGTGTGTGTGTGACTGTATGTTGTGCAGGTGGTGGGCTGAAGTACATGAGCAGCCAGCCTCTTAGAGATCCAGACAGTGGTGTAAGATATAAAATGTCGTAGATGGAGACTATTTTCGTTTCAGACCAGCACACGGGTCTTTGAGAAGCCCTTGACTTTCTCCTCCTCCTTGTCTTGTTAAAGAAGGATTAGAGTCCAATTAAGTCCTTTAATCCCAAGGTAGAGATTCATGTTTTAAAACAAGATTTACAGCTTCAAAAAAAATACATCAGTGCAAGTTGAAGTTTGTCCTTTCAAGTTGCCACCTGCATGGTTCCAAAGAGTGTTTTCAACAGAATCCCCAACATGCAGTTGTTCTTAATTACTTTGCCTCATACCTCCAGTCCTTCATCTTTCAAAGTACCCTTCAACCTAAATAGCCACATGCTGTTAGAAGTACTTCTGCTTCTGGATTGCCACAATCGCCACTTGGCTTATCTCCCTTCAGGTGGCAATTCAGTGTTTGGGCTTAATAATAATAGTATTAAGAGCTAGTGCTCATTGGGTGTTCAGTTATGTGCCAGGCATTGTGCCAAGCACTTTGCATGTATTATCTTATTTCACTTTTCACTACAGATTACGGAGCCAGTCCTGAAAACACCTAGTAACCCACAGTTTCCCTTTTTCTCTTTTCCTTCCTTGCCACATGATGCCACAGGACAAGAAAGTGAAGCTCTAATCGTGATGCCAAAACCCACTCTGGAAAATGGGTGCCATATTTGGAGGGAAGTTCTTTAAGGGACAGGAACCATGTCATGGCTTTTGGCATGGGAAAGCAAAGTATCTGTGAGGCTCTGGCAACTTGTTTAACTCCTCTGGGCCTCAGTTTTCTCACCTGTGAAATGGGGATAACAGTAATAATACCTAACTCTAGAGGCTGTTTCAAGGACAACATGAGATCATGTGTCTACAGCTCTGACACATAATACACACAGCAGTAGTTACTATTAATGCATTATGGATGCTCAGCAAGTACTAAATATCCAATACTGCTTGTGACATGGTGTGTATGACCTGCCTAATACCAAGGTGCCCTTATCCCAGCGGTCTGTTTCCTACCTGCCCCACAGAGCTGGGAGGAACATCTGCTTTCTCCATATGCTGGGTGATCACAGAGGGGTTGCTGGAGCTGATGAGCACCGGGGTGCTGATCTCCACCATATGACGCCCCGAGGGAGAATGGACCATCCTGTTGAGAGTGTTCAAGGCTGTTGTGATGGAGAACTGGCCAGGCCCCTTCCTCCTGGGCCCAGGGCCCCTTCGCAGGGTGGGCGTGTTGGTTGCTTTGCCTTGGGAGGATGAGGGCACCAGTGACAGGCTCTTCGTGTGGGCTGACTGCCGGCCTTTGTTCTTCTCTAGAAGGTGTCTTGCAGTGAGGTTTGGCTGAAAACACAGAAGGTCCATGAGAAGCTAGTCTTCCTGATCTAGTGTGAGCAGCTAAGTCCTACCCAGGTTAGTCTGACACCAATTCAGATGCTACCATCATCTTTGGTCAAATTCCACCTTTTAGCAATACGTCCAGCTACTTTGCTCTATCAATACACTCTGACAACTCTCTCGCAAAGTAGGTACTGCTCTTATTCCTCACTGCGGGCCGCAGGGGTTAAAAATAAACCATGATACTCTTCCCCGATTGGGAGCAGTCTTCCTTCACCCACTTCTCCCAGGCACACCCCTACCCTTTTCCTCTTTTAGCCACTCCTGAATGCACCTGGGTGGGCTGCAGCCCCTGTGCTCTCCCACTGTGGCACTTTACATACCACACTGCAGTCATTTCCCTTCTGATCCCCCAGCCCCAGCCCCGGACCAGCAGCTACCTGAGGGCACTGAGCTCACACACAACCATCTCTGCCCTATCCCACAGGGGGTGCTCAGTGAGTGTTTGGGCAATCATGTGTGCATGAAGTTGCTCAGGTTTATACATTTGAGAAGCATCTGCACCAGAATGTAAATCCGTTCAGAACTTGGAATCTTTATGCTAAGACCACCTTTTACTACTTCCTTTGAACACTTTCATCTCCTCACCATTCTTTCTTATTCCATACCTCTTAGTCTGTGATATGCTGGTAAATCAGGAGGAGAGAAAGGAAGAGGAGAGGAGGGGAGAGGAGAGGAGGGGAGGGGAG
>NW_027397085.1:22555281-22597712 GCF_003265705.2 Callorhinus ursinus
GGGGAGGGGAGTTTATCTAGAATTAGTTTATCTAGAAGTAAGTTTATCTAGAATTTCACTCCATCTCCTCATCCCGCAGGGGAGGGGAGGGGAGGGGAAGAGAAGGGGAGAGGAAGAGAAGAGAAGAGAAAAAAAAGAGCATGTCCTGTTTTGTAGAGTTTACTCATTTCAATGATATAAATATATACCAATGGTTTACAACTAGCTAGCAAAATTCCTGAAAATGTAAAAGCCAGCTCTTGCAATCTAGTTCTAGCTCTAGCACAAACACTGACTGTGCTATATTTTGAATTCAGTTCCTTTGGAGGGCTGAAATACGCTGACAAAGTTGCCCTCCCAAGCCACATCTTATTCTAATGTAGAGATTCAACTATAAAGGTAAAAGGGAGTTTACCCATTTAACTTCTTATGACAATGTGCAAATGATTAAAATAGCCAATATAGAAAATTTTAAAGAGGAGGTAGTGCCTACCTCAAGAAGCTTATAATACTATGAAAAAGAAAATCATCAGGTAGGGGAAGTGGCACTGTTATGTCTACTTTAAAGATGAGAGAGCTATGGCCCAGAAGGGGTGATTTACAAATGGCACAGCCAGTAAACAGACAACAGAACAAGAAAGTATCAGAGAGAACTAAGTTCTTTGACATGACAGAGAGTGGCAGGGGGAGATGCTTACTTTGGGGGGGGGGGTCAAGGAAATCCCACTGAGAAGGTGACATTTAACCAAGACACACATGACAAGAAGGAGCCAGCCATGTGAAGATGGGGGTAAGAATATTCCAGACGGAGGGATCATAACCTAGTGGGAAGATCCTGAAGAGGGAAAAACAGTCTGAGAAAAAGTCAAGAAAGAAACAGAAGCTGGACCAGAGAGTGAGGAGCAGGTAGTAAAGAAACCACAGAGACAGGCAGGGGCTGGGTCCCAAAAGTCCTGGGAGGCTCAAGTTTTTTCAAAGTCTAATAGGAAGCCTCTGGCAGCATTAGGTTGAGGAGTGACACGATCTGATTTATGTTTTTAAAAGCTCATGCTACGGTTTGGCAGTTTCTTACCAAGTTAAACCCATACTTAGCATCTGACCCAGCCATCCCACTCCTACGTAATTACTGAAGAGACAGGAAAACTTATGCCCACTCAAAAATCGGTATGCAAATGTTTATAGTACTTTATTCGTAGTTGCTAACAACTGGAAATGACTGCATTGTCTTTCAACTGGTGCATGGACAAACTCTGGCACATCCATACAGTGGAATACAGCTCATCAATATAAAGGGACAAGCTGCAGATCCACCTAACAACATGGATGAGTCCAAAATGCTTTGTGCTAAGTGAAAGAAGTCAGACTCAAAGGCTACATTCTGTATGATTCCATAGATAGGACATTCTGGAGAAGGAAAATTATAGGAGCAGAAACCAGATCAGCAGTTGCCAACGGTTGGGAATCAGGGAAGGGCCTGACAACAGAGTCAGCATGCTGTTGTATTTGGGGGGGGGGTGTTGGAACGATTCCGTCTTGATGGGAGTGTATGCATTTACCAAAATGTATAGAAGTGGACACCAAAAAGAGTAAATTTTACCGTATGCAAATAAAAATAAACACATAAAAGCTCATTCTGGCTGTTATTCAGAAGTGCCAGCCCAGAAGTAGGGAGACCAGCTAGGCAGTTCCGGAAACTGTCTAGGCAAACTCTGATGGCAGTCTGGACAAGGGACAATGTCTTACATTTCCCAGCGCACCAATCCCTCCATTGTTCACCCAGTAAGAGGACAATATATATTCTTTGAGTTGAACGAGTAGAGTTCTTTACGGTCATTCACAGCTACAACAAAATAGGTTGATTTTTTTTTTTTTTTTGCCTCTACCTAATTGTTCTGTCCCCAGGTGAGCAACACTAGTGTTTTCATCAGCAACATTGACAAAGGGCTCTGTGTGACTCTTGGTCTGCCCTGTGCTCTGCCAACATGATTAATAGCTCAGTTGGGGAAGGATTACACAGTTCTTAAATTTATACCCACTCATTTGAAACAATATCCTTGAGGTTCATTGGGCTGAGCAAGGTTCACATAACCCAGGTAGGCCTCATTGGAGAAGTCCTGACAGGAATGGGTGTAAGCTCAGCATTTGTTTTACCACCTTTTTATCCAGGTGCTATTCAATAAATCAAATGATACATGAACAAGAAAAATCCTGTTTATGCAGGAAAAAAAAAAAAACCCACAACAAAACCCATGTCACTCTTACAAGAAAGCTTTCCTTCTTTCCAATTGCTTTGCATGGCACTGGTAATTCAAAACTTATTTAAAGAGTTCTCAGCAAGTGCTAATCTTAATGAAATGACTGGAGTCAAAATTTAAGTACTGCTTTAAAAAGCTCAATTTAGATTTCAAGTAATTTTTGAAAATCGGGTTCCCAGATTAGAGCAACCACTTGATTATCTTTTTCCCCTCCTAGCAATTAGGAGAACAAATGAAGCAATGGCTAGTTTGATGATGATCTTGAGGGTTCTTGTAATCACTAATTTTAGAGGTGAAATGGTGGGGAGAGTGTCCAAATGAATAATCATTAAATGCAGAAGTTTTAGAAAAAAGGGTATCAGAGATGGGTAATAAAATCAATGGTCCTTTCCCCCTCAGAGCTATGGAGAAGCTTCTTGAAATAACGCAGGGGACCATGCAAACTCTAAAATGCAAAAATTGAACCACCTCCTATGTATTCAGCTAGGTATTAACTGTAGCTGATCTCTGTCCTTGGAGAATTAACCACTGTCTCCCCATCACTATTAACTATTCCTCCTTAGCAGATGTTGCTTGACCCAGCAAATGCCTCCACCACTAACCTAGGCACATAAAGCAGAAAGTGAGGCATGCATTCTTGACCAATTCTTCTGCCCTGTTCCTCACTTCCATCAACCTCCAAGTCCTGTGGATCTACCTCCTAAATGGTGTTTGAATCCGTCCACTTGTTTCCAACCCACTGTCATCTTGTAACTGAGCCACGGGTGCACTGCCATCCTAACTGGCATTTCTGCTTTTTCCTCTTCAAATTATTCTTCCCATTGTAGCCAGAAGAGCAGTCTTTAATAAACGCAGGTCTGATGGAGTTACTGAGTCCCTTAAAATCTTTCGATGGTGTCTACTGACTTCTGGATCAAGTCCGAACTTTTTATGATACGGCAGAGACCACAATATTTACTAGACAGTCCTGTACTCCCCTATACTTCTCAGCTGCCTTGAAGACAGGTGAAGCTAGGGGACTGGTTCAGGCCAGTGGGCGATGGGTGGAGTAACAAGTGTAACTTCTGAGCTGAGGCATTTACTGATGTACAACTCACTTTTCCTTACTCCTCCCTTGCCGTGAAAACTGGGGAAGTCCGCGTGCTCCGGATGGCAACTACAAGATGGCTCAACCTCAGTGTGGGTTCTGGAGTGACTCTGTGAGTATGGCCTCTCATGGTCCTGTGCTGAACATGTAATGTGGGTGAGAAGTAAGTTTATCTTTGTTGAGCCATTGACAGTTTGGGGCTCTTTATTACCATAGCATAACCTAGCTCATCCTGACTCATACAGGATGATTTATAAAGCCCTCTGTGATCCCTCTCCCACTTACTTCCCTGGCTGCCTCGTGTCATTCTCTTACTCTCTAAGCTCCAGCTCTAGAATTCTTTTGGACCTTTGGGCTCCCTACACTTCCTCATCCCGCAGGACTTTTGCACATCATTCCCTCCCTCCCCCATTTAGTTCCCTCTCCTTCACTCTTTGCATCATTCATTACACTTAAAATTACTTGATTAATGTCTGACTTTACAATCCCTGAAAGTAGGGACCCACATCTCTCTGTATCTTTAGACCTTAGCCTAGGACCTGACTTGGCAGGTATGCAATGTAAAATTAGTTGAATGACTGAATATACATATATAGGACAGGGTCACACTGAATGGTTTGTTTTCTAAATTTTGTCTCTTCATTCACTTGCTAAGCTCATTTTTTTTTTTACAGAGTACCTGTTCTGTGTTAGTCTAGCCTGTGCAGTATAAGCAACACAGCCATCAGGTGTTTACAAAAGACAGAGATAACCGAGTGGTCAACTAGTGGTGAAATTTTATGGAAGAAGCAGGTTTCTAGTTGAGCCTTGTAACCTGAGTGAGATTTGAACAGGTAGAGGGAACTGGGTATGTGTGCCTCAAAGGGGTCTCAGCAAGAGAAAAAGCGCTGCTAATTAGAGTATTGTTTACTAGTGATGGTAAGGACACCAGCCTCTCGGGACTCACCCTCTTTCCTTCCCTTCCATTTTCCATCCCTTCAACATTGATGGAGCTGGAAGAGCTATGGAGAACCTTGCAGCTGGAAGAGTGTTCTGGGCACACCATTTGCTTCAGAACCTGTTTTGGCTCCTAAGAATGAAAGACTTGGTCCCCATATCTCCAGCTATGCCTCTGTCTATTTTCACCCTACCTTCCTAGAGGGTGGAAAGCGTGCCTTTTACCACATTTGTAGCTCCCCACTGCTCACTTTTAAATGCTTTATGCCTGGTAAGCATCCAATTAATGCAGTTAAACAATGGAACCTCTCTTTTAAATTTGGAATGACCTGCCTCAAGCTAGGGTGAGGCTCGAAGATAAAGAGGTTAGGAACTCCAGGTTATAGTATTACATTTGAAAAGCAGGTAGACATAGTCTAGCATGTGGTCATCCTTTGTTTTCTTTTTAAAGTAGCTTAGAAAAACTGAGAAGGAATATATCAATATGTTCATTTCAGAAGATTTATAAAATACAAATTGCAGAAGAAAATGAAAATTATCTAGAATTTCACTATCTGGTGATCACCACTGTTAATATTTTTGTACATATCCTTCCAGTCCTCTATCCATTTATATACACACACACATATTTATAAGCCTAGTTTCATACAGTTCCATTTATTTATTGTGGTCAAAACCACATGATATAAATTTACCCTAATAACCATTTTAAAGTATATGATTCAGTAGTGTTGAGTATATTCATATTGTTGTGAAACAGATCTTCAGGACTTTCTGACCTCCTAATCCAATACTCTATACCCATTAAACTTTATTTTATTTACCAAGAAATTATAAACCTTTTCCCATAACACCAAATACTCAATGATACTGACTACTTTTCTTTAACATAATTTTTAATGGGTATATATTTTTTCATCACCCTATTTTTTAAAAATGAAATTCTTATTGTCGGATATTTGGATTATTTCTGGTTTTTCACCGTTACACACAAGGCTTTGGTGAACACTCTGTACATATGTCTTTGCATACTTGTTTGAATTTTTCTCTACAATAAACTCTCAGATGTGGAATTGCTGAATCAAGGGAGATGGAGGTTTTTAATGTTATTGATACGGGTTTATCTGAGTTTGGGCATGAGAAATTGCATCAGCAGAATAAAAAGGCCCATTTCCCCACACTCTTACCAGAAACTGGGTGTTATCTTCTGGCATCTTTTCTTTGGAGACCTTAGTTAATTTTTGAAATAAGCCTCTTATCAAAAAGGTATTTTTCTTAGGCATCCCCGTGGCACGTGTGTATTTTGGAGTGAACATGCATTTGATGTAGACTTGATACTCACGTACCTCTACAAACAAGATCGGAAAGATGCCTACTTGATCCCCTAACTTGCCTTCTGCCCAGTTCTCATCCACTCGGCTGATCACCGTGATGATATCGTCCTGAAAGAGACAAAGTCTCAAGGTCATCATTTGCTCTTGGTTTTCAGGTGGTGAAAGCTTTCAGTGGAGATCAGTGTGGAATCCCAGATGGTGTAAGGTACAAGAAATGTAACTCTTTCATATATTTAGTTACAAAATCTTCCTCTACAAAGGGCAGCATTTGGGTCACTGAGATGGCAAGAGGAGTAGTAATAATTTGGAGGGACCAGTGGAATCCAATTGAAAATTCCAAATTTTCAATCAGCAGCAGAATCTGGGCTTTAGTTTATATTAATCTGATAGAGAAATCAATATGGGAGCCATAGGGAGAGAAATTTCTAGCTTAGCAAAAGGAAGAATAAATTTCATTCTAATTTTGAAGATTTTTCAGAACTTATTCAACTTTAAAATTTTTTTTTATTTTTAAGTAATCTCTATATCCATTTGGGGCTTGGGCTCACAACCCCGAGATCAAGAGTCGCATGCTCCACCGACTGAGCCAGCCAGGCACCCCTATTCAATTTTTAATGGATCAAATATAAGGTGGCTTTTTATTCAAAATTTTCTTATTATAAAAGGTTATATGTAGATTTGTAGAAACATTAGGAAATACAGTAAAAAAAAACAACTAACTCTACCACAATATAGATATAACCATTGTTAACATCCCTGTTAGCACATTTTCCCCCAGATTCTTCTCTATGAAGATAAAACATACACACACACACACACACACACACACACACCACACACACAGTGATTCTTAAAAACTTGCTGAAAACAAACACACATACAATGAAGTTCATAAAGTTTGGATGTAAAGCTTGACGAATGTTAACACTATTTCCATGAAACCCCCGTCCAGATGAAGAGATAGAGAACATTTTCAGCACCCACAAGGCTCCTTTGTGCCCTTTCCCATCATCTAGCAAGAAGTAACCACTGTTCTGACTCCTAGCATATGTATATGTATACATTCATTCTGCCCATCCTTATATTTCATACAAAAGAAGTCATAAAGGACACACTGATTTTTCACCGTATCAGGAATGCCTTTCCACTTCCATACCTGTTCATCAGTCCAAATCTGAATATCCATCCACTGATTGCTCTGACCTTCTGATCCATGCCTCTCAGGAATTTAGATGAATCCAAATCTAAGTTCATTATTGCATTATACCTTTTCTTAGCTTTCCCTACCCCATCGCAATTTACAATGACACATTTGTAGGTTATGATTTCTTTAATGCCTTTAATGCCTGTCCATCCTATCAGACTATAAACTCCATGTGTTCAGGGCCTCTTTCTGCTCTGTTCATTTCTGTGTCCCCAGCAGCCAATACAGTGGTTCCCATTTAGTAGTCATTCAGTAAATATTTCTCAATGACTGTCTGTATGCATGAATAAGTGAACGTGTGAATAAACCGTACAATCTACTGAGATGGAAAGCACCAGGACAAGAGCAGCTTTTGGGAGGGAAGATCTTGGGTTTAGTTCGGACATGCTGAGTTTAGGAAGACCATGAAATTTCCTAGTGTAGTCGCAGCCTTCCATAGCTTCCAGAATGGAGCAAATCCTCTCTTCTCGTTCCTTTGTCATAGTTTCCCATTCATATGTGTCTGTTCCTTCCACTAGTCTGCCAGCTCTGTGAAGGTAGGGACAATGATTTATCATTTTATCCCCAGTGGGCAGCTTGGCACATGGATGGGCTCATTGAATGAACGAGCAGGTGGAGTGAGCTTTGCGAATTTTGCAAATTTCCCAAGAGGGGCAAAAATGCAGATAATGCTTCCTACCTCTGCCTTCCTCCAGTGGTGTCCGCTGAGCTCAGCGTTTAAGGCCTGGCACAAAGTAAATACTCAATAAATATCTGTGGGATGAAACTGCCCTTCCTCTAAGTGTCGTTGAAGCACAGGCTTTGCAGTTTGGGACACAGAATGACCTTCCTCAAGGGACTCACTCTGAGGTGCCAAGACAATAATGATCAATATTTCAAAATATGGAGGACAGTGATGTTATCTAGTTTGAGGCAATCTGAAATAAATCTCATTTCTGGTAGTGGTGGAATAAAAATGTTTTACAAAATAAAAGACCTTGAGCTACTGTACCAGAGCCACTTCTAGTATTTGATGTACTTATCATAAGTAGCAAAGAGTGAAAATCACCCCAACTTTGGCCTCTGTGAGAGAATTTGAATGTTTAAGGAATAATAAATACTGAATACAGAGAATTAAAGTAGTCTAGACTTTAGTAAAAGTGTTGTTACTTGCACATGGTCGGGAATTATCTGATAAAAAAAAAGAGGCAAAAAAAATCTTAGGATAATTAATGTGCTTGGAAAATATGTCTTGTAAGAGGTTATTTATATATAAAGTTATCTTATTGTGTGTTTGGAGGGCTTTGAATACAATGTTTATAATAAAATAGAATGTTGTAAAGAATCGAATTAGGGGCTCAGAACTTGGTCGGCAAGAATGCCTTTACAGATACATACAGAGGTAAGAGCTGTATTTTGCCCAGCACACTGTCAAGATGTATTTGTAAATTTTTGTCCACTTATCTCTCTCTCCCATTACTCTGCCTGAGGGCAGGGACTGTGATTTGTTCATGCTGCATCCCCAGTGCCTGCAAAGAAGAGGTGCTCACGAGTGACTACAGAATGAATGAATGAATGAATGTGTGAGTACTTATTTTTGTGATTGCAATAGGAAAGGTTTAAGGATTTCCATCAAACTCTCATTAGATTTCTCTGGCAACTTCATTCAGTTTTGAATTGTATACACACACATTACATATATGTGCACACACACACATATATATAAACATGCATGTGAAAATATGTATACATTTTTAAAATCAGCAAGTATTATACAACTCCAGGTTCTGCCACAGTCTCTATGTAGTCACCCGTGACCTCCATGGCTGCCCAAAATCTTACCTTGAGGAAGGTCAGGCAGTCCTGGTTCTCACTCTTGTTTTTGTGTCGTAGGTCGAAGTTGTAGAGGGCTCGGCAGAGTGGGGGTGGCTGGGGCAGCTGCTTGATGACTTCCACGGAGCTGGCTGGGAAGATCCCACTGACTCCATTGATCTCCCCCTGGTACCAGTTCTCATCCAGCTGTCTCCGGAGAAGGATGACATCTCCCTTATTAAACCTCAGGTCACCAGGATTCTGCCCTCGGTAGTTGCATAAGGCTTTTGCCCGAGGCACCTGCAGTGGCACAGACCAATGCAATAGGTCCTTAGTTTACAGGCTAGGGGGACAGAAGGTATAACATTCATAACTGATTCCTGAGCGCTTCCTATGTGCTAAAGTGCTGGATGTAGATCATCTTCTTTAACCTTTGAGATAGACATTCTTATTACCCCCTTTTCTAAGTAGGGCAACTGAGGCACAGAGTGGGTTAGTACCTTGCCTAAGGGGACACAGCTGGGAAATGGCAGATACGGGGTCTGAACTCAGGCTACATGATTTCAGAGCCCCTGTTCTTTTTTTTTTTTCTTGTTAATACAGTATTTATTTGTCTCCCTTCTATCAAACCCTGAGCCAACCACTCTCCCCAGGCTGCCTGGGGAGGTACAGGAAAAGGAACATACAGGGCAGACGAGACACTGGAGAAAGACCTATGGGAGGTGGAGACGGCTCCTTCACATGGCGAAGAGGATGAGAAAGGCCACCAGCAGGCACAAGAGCCTCATGGCCTCCGAGACGGCAAAGCCCAGAACGGCGCTGGAGAAGAGCTGTTGCTTCAGAGAGGGGTTCCTGGCATAACCAATGCTGAGGCTCCTAAATACAGCCCCAATTCCAGCCCCAGAGCCAGCCACCCCTACCGGGGCAGCCCCAGCCCCAGTGGACTTGACTGCTGTGTCAATTCCCTTGAAATGGCGCTGGTTCCCAGGAGCTGCGGCTAGAAATAAGTTGAGGTCAGGGGACGTGGGGCTGCCAAGCTGCCGAGGCTTTTCTAAGGTACCTCATCTGTCAGTGTCTCCGGTGGTTTTAGCACCACTGCAGACCGTGATCGGCTCAATAGCTGAGAGATGCTCCTGACTGAGAAGGGGGTGGAGACGAGCTTTGCACCGGCGGACATTTTCAGGGGCTGAGGGGCTGTGGCAGGAGGGCTTCTCTCAGTGCAGAGAAGACAGAGAGGGGTGGGGGCCAGAGCCCCTGTTCTTAATCCCTCTGCAGGGAATAGGATTTTGGACTTGACTTCACAACTATGTGAACTTGAGTGAGTCAGTGACTGTTTTTGGGGCCTGAATACTGATTGGGAATTCTGGCTCTACGTCTTTCCTCTCGTGTAACCGTGGTCAAGTCATTTAACCTTTCATAAATTATATCCATTTATAAAATGGGGTAATAATAGCATATGTACTTCATTAGGGTAGTCATGAAGACTATATATTCATAATGCATTTTTTAACAATTTTATTTGAGAGAGACAGAGAGAGAGAGAGAGAGAGAACACAAGCAGGGAGGAGGGGCAGAGGGAGAGGGAGAAGCAGACTCCCCGCTGAGCAGGGAGCCCGAGGTGGGGCTCCATCCCAGGACCCTGGGATCATCACCTGAGCTGAAGGTAGACGCTTAACCGATTGAGCCACCCAGGCACCCTAAATATTTATAATGCATTTAGTATATTGCTTGATACATAGTATGGGCCCAATAAATGGCATCTCTTATAGGATGGCTATAATAAGGAAAGGCTAACGATATCAGTTCTATTTATTCCTCAGCGTTGATGGGAAGAAAATGAGGTGAAAAGTCCCTGAAAATACAAAGTACTATACAGGGGGCACCCGGCTGGCTGAGTTGGAGAAGCATGCAACTCTTGATCTCAGGGTTGCGAGTTTAAGCCCCACACTGGGTGTAGAGATCACTAAAATTAATTAATTAATTAATTAATAAAAAGAAAGTGCTATATGAGAGTGATGCAACATAATTTGTCTTCAGCCTTCTCTAAAACGTGTAAACGTCATGAGTGTTTGGATCATTAAGAAGCACTGAGATAAAGAATTAGTCAGAAATCAATCATCACTTTAAAAAAAGCCAGCTAAATACTGTCATTTGTTGAATTAGTTGTCTCTCTAAATAATTGTTTCAGTCAAGTGCATTTTTTTTTTTTCTAATTGAAACTGGTTTCTACATGCAGAAACAGCCTCACTTTGGTCTTGCTTGGAGTCAGAGTGGCAAACTGCAAGCTCTAATAACTTATGTTTACTAGCCCTTCAGTGTCACCTGGGATTGTATTGTATTTTGTGCTTTCCTCAGCAGTGGGGTGAAGTAGTCCCCTCTCTTGGGGGCAGTCTTGCTATTCATAAGGGGATGTAAGCAGGCAGTATTTCAGTTCTCTGAGAACCTTCTGAATGAATCTGCAGTGTTCATTCAAGCAGTTCAGGGGTAGAGATAAGACCTGAGCAGTCCCTTGCTGATGGGATGTTAGAGCAGTGCTTTTCTGCTGGACCCTGGACACAGTAAGGAGGGCCCAGGCAGATAGAAAACCACAGGAAAACGCTCATCTTCGGGAAACTAGTGGACAAGTGAGTGAAGACACATGTGCTAGGAGGGCTAGCACAGAGCTGTGGATATTATAAATGCAACTGGTTGAATAAATTATGAAAAACCCTGTAGTCATTAAAATTGATGATGTTGCTCTGTAATTAATAACACTGACCATTACTCATGATATACACTAAGTATAACAAGAGATTAAAAAGTTATGTTTTCATTATAAATGAAAACTAGGCTTTCACTGTAAATACATATGTATATTTTTACCTGGGGAAAATGCTGGATGGCTATACCAGCATTTTAAGAGTGGTTATTTCTAAGTGTTGATATTTTTGAATATTAAAAAAAATGGTTTCCCTAAGTGCTTAGCCATGTTTTCTAACTTTTCTGCAATGAAATAATTGTATCGTCTATTAAAATTGGACAGTAGAGGGGAGCCTGGGTGGCTCAGTCAGTTAAATGGCTGCCTTCGGCTCAGGTCATGATCCCGGGGTCTTGGGATTGAGCCCCACGTGGAGCTCTCTGCTCAGCGGGGAGCCTGCTTCTTCTTCTTCTCCCTCTGCAGCTCCCCCCTGCTTGTGCTCTCTTTCTCTGTCAAATAAATAAATAAAATCTTTAAAAAAAAATTGGACAGTACAGGAACGCCTGGCTAGCTCAGTCAGTAGACCATCTGACTCTTGAGCTCTGGGTCATGAGTTTGAGCCCCATTTTGAGTGTGCAGATTACTTAAAAAAAATTGAAAAAAATTGGATAGTAGAAATAAAATGAATGAAATTGGGGAATGAGAAGTGAAAGGTATGAGAGCAACTTAACTTAGGAAGAAAATAAGCCAAGCTGAGTGGGATCAACAAACCATGCGACTACCTTCTTGGAGAAGTTTCTTTCTTTTTTTTTTTTAATTTTTATTGTTATGTTAATCACCATACATTACATCATTAGTTTTTGATGTCGTCTTCCATGATTCATTGTTTGTGCATAACACCCAGTGCTCCACGCAGAACGTGTCCTCTTTAATACCCATCACCAGGCTAACCCATCCCCCCACACCCCTCCCCTCTAGAACCCTCAGTTTGTTTTTCAGAGTCCATCATCTCTCATGGTTCGTCTCCCCCTCCGACTTACTCCCCTTCATTCTTCCCCTCCTGCTATCTTCTTTTTTTTTCTTTTCTTAACATATATTGCATTATTTGTTTCAGAAGTACAGATCTGTGATTCAACAGTCTTGCACAATTCACAGCGCTCACCATAGCACATACCCTCCCCAATGTCTATCACCCAGCCACCCCATCCCTCCCACCCCCCACCACTCCAGCAACCCTCAGTTTGTTTCCTGAGATTAAGAATTCCTCATATCGGTGAGGTCATATGATACATGTCTTTCTCTGATTGACTTATTTCACTCAGCATAACACCCTTGGAGAAGTTTCTTATCTGAGAAATAAGGTGGTAGAAGCAGAATGAGAGCACAGGATTTCCGAAGAATGAAATGAATCTGTTAGACTCCTAGGGTTGCGCAGATCCGGACACAATAGTTGTCCCCTCCTTCTTCCAATTTTCCATTGTAATATAAATCACATTTTTGGGGTACATGGCCACCTAGAACACTGGTCACATTTTCCAGCCTCCCCGGGGCAGCTAAGTTTTGGCCAATGGCGTATAAGCAACTTTTAGGACGTGTCGTTCCTGAGAGAGACTGATTTTCTCTTTCCTTTCCTGCATTTTGCCATGTGGAATGCAGACATGATTGCTGGAGTTTTAGCTGCCATCTTGAATAGTGAGGATGAGGGTCACACTGAAGAAGGGAAGGAAGTAGTCTGGGTTGAAGAGCTGCCAGACAATTCCTGGACTACTTTTACACTTCTAGACATTTGTCTGGAAGCTAAATAAACGTCCATCTTGCTTAAGGCACTGTTACTTTGGATTTGTAAAAGTAAAGGAAAAGGAAGAATGAAAAAAAATTAAGAAAAAAAGAACTGAAGCCCCTTTGACTTTGCATAGTAATGATAATATCAATAGCTAAGATTAGTGACTGTTCCTTCCCACATGCCAGGCATTGTGCTAGGTACTCCACAATAGATCTTATTTAATCTCATGACAACTTGTGATTAGAAAACTGTGGATCAGAGAGGTTAAAAAAGTGGCCCAAGTTCATGAAGATAGACAGTGGTGGGTTTAGGGTTTGAGGTGGGGTTTGTCTATCCTGAGGAGCTCAAGCTCTTACCCCCTCAGCCAGTGTTTTTCAAAATAAAGTCTGTGGTTCACCTGTATCAGAATCCTGGGAGATGTCCAAAATGCAGATTCCTGGACCCCAACCTTGACCTCTTTGACCAGAATCTTTTGGTTGCATTTTTACCAAGCTCCCCCAGCATCCAAGTTTGATGCCCCTGGTCTGAGTTACATCTTAGTCTAACTAAAATGGGAGCAATGGAATTTCAATGTAGGTTTTGTGAATGGCTAAGCTGCATTTTTTCACATTCCAGTGCAAGTGGCAACGTATTTTAATGACTACTGAGCAAGTATATTAAAACTGAAATTGCCCAATTGTACATAGTGCTTAAATCTCTGTGAAGACACATGAGCTTTGAAACCTTGAGATAGTACTAAGTGCTTGACAATCTTCATCTTTCCCCCATCTCCCCTTAGTACAGGCAAGTACTGTGGAAGCACAATGTCAATCCATTTTTAACTTCTTTCTCTTCAGTCTCCTCTGGTAGTCTCAGCTCTACATTCCTACTTACAGGAACCACTGGCTTCCAGTTGTAAATTGGGTTGGGTGGGGACAGATGCAGAGAGAGGGGGAGAGAATCTGAAGAGAAGAAGGAAATTAACTGTGGTACTGACGGGCCACAGAAATTTGTCTCACATTATAGCTTTACTTCACTTTCCATATATTATGTCATTCATATGATCTCAACATCCTCTGAAGTAGATGGCATCACCCCATTGTATTGATGAAGAGACAAAAGTTCTGAAACGTTCAACATTATCGTGCAAAGTCACACAGCCAGTGTGTGGCAGCCCTGAGACTGACTTGGCTCTGACCTCAAAGCCTGGTGCTTCTCTCACCCTCATTTCCTTTTATCCAGCTGGAGTCACCAAGTATGTTTTTCCATCACAAAACTCATTTGGGGCTCTGTTTTATAATCAAAATCTGAATAGAGTGTGAATGCAATTTGCTTGCTGCTGGCTGCATTAGCATGAATTATTGAACTCCAGAGCCCTCACATAAAAGTTAAGCACCTGAAGAGACTCAGCTGGTTGATTCTATCCGGTTCTCAACTGTTCTCTCAGGGGAAAATGATTCTGACTTCCACATCAGCTATCACCCGTTACATTGTTGGTAGTAGCTTTTATCACCCACAATTGTTTTCTGTCTCTACAGGTGTAGGTGGGAGGGGGAATGGGAATAAAGTGGGTGTGGAGGTCTCAAAGCCGGGTTATTACCAAACTTTTTTTCTTGGTGTTTTTCTGAAAGCCAGATAATCCAATGGAAGCTTGTATGTGCCTAAAGAGCTTTCCTTTTCAAGACTTCTATGGTCCTGTAATTTGTCTATTCATTTGTCACCGCAGTAGGGTCTGAAAGCCATGAGGGCCATGCTTTTGATGGAGGGATAATGCGTGGAACGAAACATGGAAACGAGGTCATGCAGAGACATTAGCAGTAACAGCATGTTGTAGTAATGAATGTTAGTAGTGAAATTATGGCAAATTCCTTCTCTGAGGAACCACCTGTTTTCTCTCCATCTTCTGATAGGCCTGCCATTCACTCTGGTCATACCATACACATAGGGGTATGTGGCCCAGGCTAGCCAGGGGACCCAAATCCCCCTCACATAGTTCTTTGTGCAGTACAGTCATCTGCCTCCAACAGGGCCAGCTAGAATCTTTTCTGAGGTTTGATATACAGATGCTCTCTTGGATCATAAGCCTTGAGGAGGTAAGCCTTGGACTACTAGTATTGGTATTTCCTAACCAATAGACACATCTACCTGAGTAAAGCTGCAGAGACAACAGAAAGAGATATAGATAGATAAGAGAACTACAGAGATAAGAGCCTTGACAATAAAATTTGAGTGTCTAGATCCAGCTGTGCTTGAAGGATACTTGGTTAAATAAGACCATATCTGTAATATTACTTAAACTACTTGGGAGTTATTTTCTGACATTTGAAACTGAGTAAGTCCTGACTAGCACATATTAAAAACCCGGAAACAAGAAGACTACATAACAATGAAATCTCCAAATAGTAGAATCCAGAAACAGCAGGAAGTACCGTTGCCAATGAGCTTATTTCCAATTTGAAAATAATGAAGGAGGCATGTGGGTTGATAACAGCGTATGAGAAAAGGAGCCCAAGTGGAACAGAACCACCGCAGTACAAAGGAAAAGGCCAAGCCAGGATGAGAACTCCATTTGTTAACCATGTAATGAGCTCTTCATCATGCACTAGTGACACTTCCCACTGCTTTAGAAAGGATTTGGTCTGGTTCTCTCTACTCCCGGCATCAGGTGGGACCAAAATCAACACGCTGAGCTAACTGCTTACCTCCCTGAGCTGGTCATGAGATGGCCCATCTCTAGAGAATGGAGCCAAGAAAAAAACATCCTGGCCTTTGGCTCAAGTAATTATTCACTAGGCTATGAATTCTCTTTGGAGAGTTCAGGATGTATGTCTAAAGCACCACTGTATCTGTTTCTGTTCAGATGTATGTCTAAAGCACCACTGTATCTGTTTCTGAGACCTGAAGACAAGCAGGTGTTTGACAAATGCTTGAAGAATGAATGAATTTGTGAATTAATCAAGAAATACCCAGAAATTGCCATTCCTGGAGGAGAGGGATACATTCAAGGTTAATATATATGACTGATAATAGTAATTTGAAAGTAGGTTTATTGGCATAAGCTGGAAAATGAAAAAGGAGAGTTTTGGCCATGTTTTCCAAACTGTCCTGAATTTTAATAATTTGGTCCTACACACATTCGAAAAAGTGTTCCATACTCAAGTTCAGGAAACGCTGAGTTAAACAAAGTCACATGGGTTTTTTTGCTGACTAGCTTCTCAGAAGCTTTATCTGCCAATGTGATTTTATATTTGCATCTGGACCACTTTGCAGGATGAGCAGAACAGGCCCTGGGAATGCTGGGTAAGATAAATATGATTTTACTCTACTGGTGAGACAAAGGATCAACTAACTGTCCCGGATCCTAACTCCCTACTTCCTAGCCAATTGGGCCACTCTGCCTCTCTCCCTTCACCATGATAATCCTTTTGGAGCAGATTTTGGGCAATGGAGTGTATGTTAGAAAGTGCTGGCTGGCCCTTGTGCACATGTTTTGTCTTCTCTCGTGAGAAGAGATACATAACAATGTATTTACATTGTATCTACCCCCCCCCCACCCCGCCCTCCCAGTGCTCAACAGGATCAAGACCATCTGCTAGCCGGGGGCTTGAGATCACCAGAGGTTCACAGTATTATGCTCTTCCTAAGTGGAAATCCCTGAATCTGGACATTTACATTTGAGGCCAGGCTTATGAGATACTCTATATGAATTTCTTTTCTTCATAGAGATTTTTACTTGTTTAAGGGAGATACAAGGGCGCAATAGAACACAGATGTTAGCATCAAGTAGGATGTTTGTTTGCATTCTGGCATTTGTAACTTTGACCAAATAACTTAGACTTCATGATCCTTAATTCAGGTCATCCACGAATTGGGACCAGTATTCTACGTCTCTGTGCAGTACTCTCAGCAAGTCTGGGTTATTCAGACCCTGCCTATTCCAATGAAAGGTTTGGCAGCTGACCTGGGAGATAATCTATGCCCTTGGAATATCCTGCCTGTTCAGAGAGACTTGGTTTACTTGGGGCTTTGGGGGCATACCAGAGAGTCTAAGCTAACAATGTGATTTCCGGTGGGAGGCTTGAGTCATGTGGTAAAACCTTGACCTCTCAAGGAGTTGGATGGAGACTAAGGTCAACCACATGCCTATCTGATGGACCGCCAACAAAAACCTTGGACATCAAGTCTTGGGTGATCTTCCTTGGTTGGCAATACTTCATGTGTGCTGTCATGCATTGTTGCTGAGTCCAGTAAATGTCTGTATAACTCCTCTGGGAGGGAACCACTGAAAGCTTGTGACTGGTCTTTTCTGGACTCTGCCCTATGTGTTTTTTTCTGATTTTGACTTTAATTTGTATCCTTTCACTGTAATAAACTATAACTGTGAGTGGAACAGCTTTGCTGAGTTCCGTGAGCCCTACCACTGAATCACTGAATCTGAGGGGGGTCTTGGGGACCTATGAACACACTTCCTCATGGGTTTGCTGGGAGGACTAATGAGATAAATCACAGAGTACTTGTAAAATAGTTGGCAAATAATAAGTGTTCAATAAATAAGGATGCTTCAAGACTTTGCCCAAAGGAGGCAAGAGGAGTAATGAGCTCTTTGTTCCATCTTCTGGCCTCACTTTTCCAGCCCTACTTGTTATTCATTCATTCTTTCAATAAATACACTTTTGAGGGCAACTATGCCAGGCATTGTCTAGTTGTGGAAACCAAGATTAAACTTATAACTCAATATATAATTACCCTTTGTAATAAGTGTTATGGAGGAAAAGAATAGGATGACGAAGGCTGGGAAGGGAATCAATGTAAGGAAGGTCCTTATTATTGGCCCTGTGTCTACATCTAAAAGTCTATTCTGTTTGGCGACTTTTGTCATGTATCTCTCTCTCTGTATCACCTTCCCTCAGTCTTTTGTCTTGGACTTCTCTTCTTCCAGTCCTAGGTAGAGAGCTGGGACACCACAGCCCGGCATTGTACTTTATTATCTATCTCCTGCCACTTCTAATCAGTGGGCATGGCATTCCTGCCTTCCTCTCTTAATCAAATATCAATCAAGTACCCAGAATATGCCATGCTTCTTTCCCTTGGTTTCTCCTGCCTCCTTCCTGGGTTATCAAGGGTCTCATAACAGGGAAAAAGTTAAAGAGGCAGGAGTTTATACCAGGGGGCAGAGAAAGAACCATTCAGTCCTCAGCCCCTTTTTAGGGTCACCCTTAGCATGCTTTCATTTTTTTCCTGCAAACATTTCTCTGAGATTGTTTTGGGGTGATCTCATTCCCCTACCATAGGAGGTAATTCCAGATATGTTCATAGCCATATCCCTGGCTGCTAACATAAGCTGGTTCTTAATAAATGGCTTGGGATTGCTTCTGAAATGGCCTGGGTGCCAGGTTCCAGAGCTGCTCAATGATAGCACTGAATTCCCCAGGGAACCAAAGCGTTTCCATTGTCATCTTTTCTTCTGGGAGGGCATAGGCACCTGTGAGGGAGGGCCCGAGGAGCAATGGGAGCCTGAGGGATAAGGGGAGGAGCTTGCTCACTCATCCCAGGAGGCGACTCTCCTTCCTTCCATTATCCTCATTTCCAGATGAGCTTTTCCAGTAGGTGTGGCACCTGGTGAATGAATCTCTTTCCATATGGTTTGAGAGCCTGAGCCAAATCCCACATGCAGAGGGAGGAAAGATGAGTCAAATGACTCTCTCCCACCACCACCACCTTCCCTGGCTTAGGGGGAAAAAAAAAACAAAAACTCTGGTTACACGTACACTGAGTTTCTCCCTCAAGTTTTTTCTCTCTTTCACCCCTGTGTGAAGATTTCTATAGCTGAAAGAGTAACGTCTAGGGACAATATGATCCAGGCAAACAGTGGATTTCTGATAACCAGGCCATACTGTTGGGGGATGGAGGGATACACAATTTACACATTTGTGTCCATGAGTGAGGCACTGAAACTCTCTGAGCCTCAGTTTCTTCAACTTCAAAGCAAAGATGGTAATTCTTACCATTCCTTCCAACTCTAAACACAACAGAGACTGAGGTGAATGATCAAAGCTCCAGGAATATCTTTAAAACATTCCAGAAATAAGGGTGATGGGTGACATAAAACCAAATGAGCAGAATATTGGTAACAGTTGAAATCTGAGTCATGGATAATAGGTGATTGATTTTATTACTCTTCTCTTGACGTTTGTGTATGTGGTCCTCCTTAGAATGGCTGCTGGAGTACAGGTGCCACTAACAGGACGGGCCGCTGTGGTGAGGCATGAAGTGACTCTGAGTGGCCCCGGAACCTTGGGGAAAATGCCTTTGAAGAGGAACACTAAGGTGGCTGAGCTCGTCCTTTACTATCAAAAGTTACATCTTGATTTCAAACAGTTTGCTTCTTAATTCATCTCAATCCTTTCAGACTTGCATGTTGTGTGTGTGCATATTTATACCTATTTGCACTTTCATTTGGTGATGCCAAAGGAGAAAGCCTACATGACCCTTGTTGAGAACAGCAAGCTCTGGGAGCTTAGAATTCTTTTCTTTCAGTTCAGCTGTCCCTGAAGCCAAGGTTTTCATCTTAAGGACCTTCTGCAAATCTGTAGTTTGTCTGCTTCAGTCAAATGAAAATTTAGAGCATTTCTCTCACTTATACCAAATGGGACAGACATGACCTCGGAGAAGAAGTACCTGCCTGCCTATAGAGCTGGTACCCATGTTAGGAGTGAGTGATGCTAAAGACCCACATGCCATCTGTCCCACTGGGCACAGGGTCATTTAACTATAAGCCTGAACTTAGGAAAACCTTCTGAAAGTCTCTGAGAAATGGAAAATGTCTCTGACGATTAAGCTATAGAAGTATTCCAGAAACTATCTGCAATCATTTTTCACTCTAAGGTAGAGTCAGTCATCCTCCCAGGAATGCAAGATACTGGGGCGCCTGGGTGGCTCAGCTGGTTGAGAGTCTAACTCTTGGTTTCAGCTCAGGTCATGATCTCAGGGTTGTGAGATTGAGCCCTGTGTTGGGCTCTGCACTGGGCATAGAACCTGCTTGGGATTCTCTCTCCCTGCCCCCCAAAAGGAATATGAGATACTGCAAATTATGTGAACAGTTTTTTTTTTTTCCTCCATAAGGTTGTTCCCAGATAGGTGCCAATATGTTTGGCATTGCCTCTCTGTCTTCAGAAAGTCTTTACTATCTCCCAGCCCCCAAGGCTGAGTTGGATTCCCCCTCCAGACTTGAACTGAGTAGCAGCAGGGCCTATGGCTTATTTATCATTACACCATGGACAATTGGCAAAGTGATGCCATCCCATGCATTCACTCAACAAAAATGTGCTGACATTCCCACAAGAAATAAGATAGGCACAATCTCTGCCTTTATGGGACTTACATTCTGGCAGCACCTAGGAAGCTCAATAAGTACTTGTTGAATATATGAATGAATGAATGAATGAATGAATGAATGAATATGACACCACACCATGCCATTTGAACTGAACTCCGACTTTGATATTTTGCCATCTCTGGCCCTGACATACATTTCTAACATGCCCAGCCAGTTATTTCTCCAGGATTGGGAGTATGCAAGCATGCTAGCCACAGACAGACACAGACAAATATAGTATTTTTCTGGGTCACCCTTTAAAAGGCCCCATTATTTCAAATGTGCTTTGAGCTATCTCCATATCCCAGTTTTTCCAATGGATACCTGCCTTAGAGACTCCCACTGTTGAAGACCCCATCTTTCCCACGTGTCCTCTTCACCAAGTGTATAATCTCCCCTGCAGGCAGCCACGATGAGTGACAAAAAATGCCAGCCGGCAGCTCCAGGAAAGGGAGCAGAAGGGAGCAAGGAGATATCTTTTTCCGCCTATTCAGAACATTGAAATCCAATTTATCGCTGGCCACATGAGCCAAAGAAAGCAGCTCTTAGCAGCTGTTGACCTGAGAGGCTCCAATCTCACTTCCGTGCCCTGGGTGTCACTGATACTCCTTGGGCACGTCTGGGAATGGGTTGGCATTGAGGAGTGGCTCTCCTGTTCTCTTCCCTAAGGGCTGGCTTCGGGTAGGCCTGTTTCCCATGGCAGAAAAAGTGGTAAGAGTCACTCTTTAAAAATCTTTGTTGTTGTGGATGGACATTCCTTGATAATTGCTGCCCAGGGTTCTTACTCATTTCATGACTTTCATCCTCACTCACTGGTGCGTTGAAAAATCAGCTTTCAAAAACAAACAAACAAACGGCTCTGATTTTCAGTGTTTGCCAATTTTCATGGTGTAAATACTCCTACCTTGGCTACCAATATGACACCACTGAATATGAAGTTGGGAAGACATAAGACACGCGCATTATAGCCTTTTGTGAACCAGCAAGTAGCTTGTTCCAACACCACTATACAGCTCCCTAATTCACACATGCTCCAGAGGTGAAATTGGTCCAGACTAGAACCACTACAACTACATGTTGTAGTGGTTGTACCCAATTCTACAACTGGGATTTTAGAATATAGTTTGGAAAATACTTTTGCACCTGCTACGTCATTGGGTTCTACCCACAACATTGCGAGTATTGTGCCTATTTGGTGAAGAAACTGAGGCACAGGAAGAAAAAATTGCCAAAGCTTACATTGTGGGATTTACTTAGTTCTTATCTCTCTACTCTACATTTTTTAAGTTTTTATTTTAATTACATTTAGTTAACATATAGTGTTATATTAGTTTTTGGTGTACAATATAGTGATTCAACATTTTCATATATCACCTGGTGCCCATCGCGACAAGTGTACTTCTTAATTCCCATCACCTATTTCCCTCATCCTCCCACCCCCCTCCCCTCTGTTAACCCATCAGTTTGTTCTCTATAGTTAAGAGTCTGTTTCTTGCTTTGGCTCTCTCGCTCTTATTTTTTTCGCTCTGCTTGATTGTTGTATTTCTTAAATTCTACATATAAGTGAAATCATATAGTATTTGTCTTTCTCTGACTTATTTCACTTAGCATTATACTCTTTAGCTCCATCCATGACACTGCAAGTGACAAGATTTCATTCCTTTTTATGACTGAATAATATTCCATTGTGTGTGTATATATATGTATATGTATATATGTGTATATATATATAGCACATCTTCTTTTTCCATTCATCAATTGATGGGTTCTCTCTCTCTCTACTCTGGCCATTCTCCTCTCACACTTCCTGTTGCAGCCAAACCAAGCATCTTTGTGTATTGCCAGTGTCCCATACCTGCTCACCCCTTAAGTTCTTCTCAGAATATTCTTCCTGCACTCCACCCTCTCTTTCTGTCCAACTGCTACTTGTCTTCTAGGTCTCAGCTTAAACATTATGTCCCTCCACATCCATGTTTGGCCCAGGGATCTCTCTCATGTGCTTTTATCCCCATATTGTTATCTGTCAGATGGTGTTAAAGTATTGATCTGCCTTCTGGATCAGACGGTAAATTTTGTGAGGGCAGAAACTTCAATCTAGCTCACCAATGATCCTAGTACCAAGAAGATGTCTGGCTCTATGAGTATTTTTAGAATGAATGAATCCATGGAGGATGGTCTCCTCACCCTCACTGACTGCTTTGTTTTCTACACTACCTATCAGGACCCCAAAACATCCATGTCCTCAAAGCTTGGTTAAGGTTTTATCAGGAATCTGTGGAGGTTCCTGCTAAAATGTCCAGCCAGCCAGCCAAAATTCTCCATTGTCAGCTGCAGCTTCTCGCCTCCCCTACCTCCCCATGGCCCCTATGGACTTTGCAAAATGTCACAGAAGCAAGTTGAGGAACCTGTTTGGTGTGCTATGAAATATGCTCATTACCCACATGCCAAGACAAAGACACAGAAAGAAGGCTCCAACCGGAAGCACCTGCACCTCTGAGAAAGGAGAAATGTTTAGGAATATTCTGGAACCAGCGTGTCCTACAATAATTGCAAGACTAAGTCCTTATGGATTCGCATTGATTCCCTCAATTTCCCTCTGAGAAGGCAGGACAGGGTCAGGGTCGCCTGCATGCCGGGGGAGCTACTGACCTTTGGCACCACAGAAGCTCTTACATACCTGAGGTACTCGTTACAAACATCTAATCATCTTCTGAAAACACAGGCAGCTGCCACTCAAAACAGGCAGAGTAGAGTCTGGCACACGTTAGTTACTTCCCTTATATTACCTGAGACTGCCTACTAATGCAAACTTCAGGGTGTTCATCTTTGCTCTTAGGCATACATGAGAAAAAAATAATTTACCAGTCATCAGAGGATCCACTGATGCCTCTAGAAGCATTTTGTCTAACAGAAGTTTCTGTGATGATGAAAATGTGCTATTCTGGACTAACACAGTAGCCACTGGCCAAATGTGGTTACTGAGCACTTGCCATGTAGCTAATGTGACTGGGAAACCGGACTTTAGGTTTTATTTACTTTTAAGTAATTTAAAGTTAAGGTTAAATGGCCACATGTGGCTTCTGACTTCTCTATTGGACAGCATAGCTCTAGATCTAATTATCAGCTCTAGGAAATACAAAGGACTGAGGAGCATAGTATATGATACCACAGGGATACAGTAAGAAGAATTCACAAAATGGGAAATTACAAGACAAATGACCCAACTCCTCTTATATATTACAAGGAAGAAAAGGAGGAAGTGTGTATGTGTTTGAAACCTAGAGATTAAAAGAGACTTTAAAGGCATATCAACCAAAGGCGACGTGTGGACCTTGGTGGATCTTGATTTGAGCAAACCAATTATTAAAAAATTATGAGACAATTGTGGAAATTTGAAAACTGACCTGATATTTGATGATATCAAGGACTTTTTAGATGTGATAATGGTATTGAGGCTATGTTTAAAAAAATAGAGTCTACTTTTTATTTTTTTATTTTTTAAAGATTTTATTTATTTATTTGGCAGAGAGAGAGACAGCAGGAGAGGGAACACAGGCAGGGGGAGTGGGAGAGGGAGAAGCATGCTTCTTGCCGAGCAGGGAGCCCGATGCGGGGCTCGATCCCAGGAACCTGGGATCATGACCTGAGCTGAAGGCAGATGCTTAATGACTGAGCCACCCAGGCGCCCCAAGTCTTTACCTTTTAAAGGTACCCATTGAGCTGTTTATAGATGAAAGAACCTGGCTTTGTCTCACTTGAAAGTAGCGGGGGGAGAAGGTGAGTGAGGTAGAGGTGAAATAAGATTGGCCTTATGTTGATGGCTGTGGAAGCCACGTGATGGGTACACAGTGGTTCATTACTATTAATTTCTCTATTCTTTATGTTTAGAAATTTTCATAATAAAAAGTTTTAAAAAATCATCTGAGGAATGCCAATAATGTTGGTGAGAATATAGACAAACAGACACTTCCTTCTTGAATGTTGGCAGCTTGAAATTTCACACTGAGAATGCAATTTGGGCACATTTATCAAGATTTAAATTGTATTTTCTTTTTGACTCAGGAATTCTAGTTTTAGAAATTTCTCCTACAGTTATATGCAGGAATCTCTGTAAAAGATTCAGTAAAGTACAGGATTGTTTAGGTAAATGGCGGTGTGTAACTACTGTGGAACACTAACCAGATTTAAGAGAATGAGGTATATCAGTGTGGACTTTCTGACTGTCCGTCAGAAAGATGTCCACGACGCATTCTTAAGCTAAAAAGAAAAGCAAATTGTAAAAAAGAAAACCAAGCATGTTACTATGACCCAATAAGAAACTACATATGAATATGTATACCCATATTGGTATACAAGCATAGATAAAGCCTGCCAAAAACATATACCAAATTGATCTGGGGAGGGGAGAAGGAGCTTACAACTCTATTAGAATGAGTCTAAGTTGCCGTGTTCTCTGTGGCTGGCTATTACCTATAGGCAGGCGCTCATCCTCTGTTTTATGATTAATCAACAGCTAGCTCTCCCATCAGGCAAACCGGCTGTTATGCTCTGAATGTTGTGTGTCCCCCACATTTGTATGTTCAAATCCTAGCCCCCAAAGATTATGGTCTTAGGGGGTGGGGCTTAGGGAGCTGCTTAGGTCACAGGGGTGGAGCCTTTATGAATGGGCTTAGTGCTTTTATGGAAGAGACCCCACAGAGATGCCTCGACCTTTCATTGTGTGAGAAGACACCGTTTTTGAGCCGGGAAGAGGGCTTTCACCAGACTCAACCCTGCTGGTGCCTCGATCTTGGACTTCCCAGCATTCATAACTAGCATTCCACCTAGTCTGTGGAATTTGTTATAGCAGCCCGAATGGACTAAGACACTGGCCCCTCCTCCCAGAAGAAACTGAATGTGGCTTCTGTGGCTGGGAAGTTACATTGAGCATGAACTCTTGATCCCTCTTTCCAAAGTGGAGGGGCATTTAGGAAGCTCATGTCTGTCATAAGAACTACCAGTTACAGGGTGACACTCTGTGCCAATCACTGTGCTGAGAAGTCCACACACATGCTTCTCCCACCCAGGCTCTGGAATCACACTCAGACTCTCCCACCTGCTGGCTGTGTGACCGTGGACTAGTTACTTCAGATCTTTCCTCATATATAAAATGTTAGGAATAACAGCAGCCATCTCACGGGTGTGAGAATTCAATGAGATAAAGCTTATTAAGTGCCTGGCACATATAAGTGCCCACGAAAAATCCACTCCTGTTATTTTTTCACTTCAACATTCCAACAATCCCATGGGGTGAATACGATAATTCACCCATATGACAGACGAGGAAACTGAGTCTCAGAGCCAGTGGTGGGCTGACACCAGCTCACATGGGGAGAGCAAACTGCTAAATTTTCATGAATTTTTTGAGTTGGCTGGCCATCATGTGGGTAGCCTGAAGTTAGGCAAGATGGTAGTATACACACCACGGCAATGGGCAAACACGACATTTCCCAGAGAGCTGTCTGTTAAACACACACCACTGCTTAGCGGTTCAATAACTCGTCTTAGGCTCCATGGCTGGTGATGGTGGAGCCTGAATTTAAACTGTGCTCTGCTCAACTCCAAAGGTCTTAATGTTTAGATAGGCATCATTTGAATAAATCTTTAAAAGTTAGGGCTCTCACCTGGACAAAAGCTAAGTAGGATAATGTCCTTTAACATCTTGTCCCCAGAAGTGGTTCTCAAATTTTAGGGCACATGAGATTCACCTAGAAGTCTTGTTGCAACACAGGTTGCTGGGCCTTACCCCCCAGACCTAGGTTTTTTTTTTGGGGGGGGTGGGGTTCAATAACTTGCATTTCTAGCCAGTTTCCAGGTGGGGCTCATGCTGCTGGTCGGGGACCCTACTTGAAGAACTACTGTCTGCTGTACATCTTGCCAGAAGCTTATTAGGACCATGGCTTTATCAATTCTTCTCTGCTCTAAGGATGAATTTAGATCATACTTCTAGGCCCTGAGCTTTCCACAGGGGACCGTTTTGGGAAGACATTTGTGCTCCCAGCAGTTGGACACAGGAAAACAGGAACCAAAGCTCGGTGCCTCCCTCTCCAGCCCGCCCCCATTTAGCTCTGGCCTGGATCCCAGGAGCCTGAGCCGCTCCCCGCACACAGCAGGAGGCAAATGAAAAAAGAAACATTTCAAAGTCTATCTTTAAAGCCTGGCAGAAAGCTGCCCTATAATTACACGAAGTGAACTAGTTACAACTTCTCTCGTATTGATGTAGGACTATTAAGAGACTGCTTACACAGTCCTGTGGAATTCAACTAATGAATTTGGAGATTTTTTTTTTTTTTAAACCCCTCGTCTCTCCGAACCATCCCCTGCCTCCTAAATATTCTAGAAGACAAAACCAGGGAGGAAAGTGAGGCCAACCGTGAATTAATGGTCCAGACCAGAGCGTGACTGCAGCTTTGAGTCTGGTCTCCCCACTCAAGTTTCTCACTGTTTGTAAGCCCTTAGATGGGCAAGGAGGTCCATGTAAACACTGACCTGTGGACGTCAAAGGAATCTAGAGAGGCTAGGACAGGGATTTGGCTATCCCAAGTGTGTACAGATTTAACTGATTCTCCCTGTAGCACTGTTCCAGGAACACACCCAGCCCACGGTGGGTGCAAGGAATTAAACAAGGCCAACCCAGTGGACCTTGGTGGGCCACTTCTATAATGCTGGGTTTGGGAGACAGGAGAGGCACTCTTGGCTTAAAATGTACCTAGGGTTGGGGCACCTGGGTGGCTCAGTCGGTTAAGCGTCTGCCTTCAGCTCAGGTCGTGATCCCAGGGTCCTGGGATCGAGCCCCGCATCGGGCTCCCTGCTCCGCGGGAAGCCCGCTTCTCCCTCTCCCACTCCCCCTGCTTGTGTTCCCTCTCTCACTGTGTCTCTATCTGTCAAATAAATAAATAAATAAATAAATAAATAAATAAAATGTACCTAGGGTTTATATCATTTGGACTTGCTTTGTTTGAAGAAATAAAGGATATGATTCCAGGAATATCCAGGAATATGAATTCTTGCAGACAATTGCAATCCCATTTTTTTTTTTTTTTAGAGAGAGGGAGAGTGCATGAGAGTGAGTGGGGTGGGGAAGAGGAAGCAGGGGCAGTGGGAGAAGGAGAGAGAGAGAACCTTAAGCAGGCTCCCGGCCCAGCACGGAGCCCGACAGGGGGCTCGATCTCACAACCCTGAGATCATGACCTGAGCCGAAATCAAGAACCGGACGCTTAACTAACTGAGCCATCCAGGCGCCCTGCAATCCCATTTTTTTTTTTTTTTTTTTGAGAGGACGAACTAAATCTTGATCATCTTTGTAGCTCCAGATTCCTGAGCATCACTTTCCCAGCTTAGAGATTAATAAACTCATAATTAGAGATCGTAATTAGAGATCAATAAACTCAACCCAGAATGACAGAATGTAACTAGGGAAAGAAGAAGGGCTTTCAAGTCAGAGCGATTTGCATTCACATCCCAGCTATATCCCCTACTATCAGCGTGACCTTAAGCAAGCCATTTAAGGGGTCAAGTTAGTCAACAAAATTTACTGAGTGCCTGCATGCACTGACACCGTTCTAGACAATGGAACCATGTCAGTGAATAAGGCAGTCAGAATTTTTGTCCTCAAGGTGTATGTAATGTTAGAGCTTATCTCAAGGTGCTCTCAGGAAGGCCATTGATTGGATAAGAGTCGGAATACCTGGGTTCAAATCCTGCCTCTGCCACTATCTAGCTATGACATTTAAGCAATGAATGGTAATAGGACCAGCCGCGTGAGAATGGTGTCAAGACCTCCACCACACATCCATGCATGCCTTTGTGTATCTTTGGAAAGGACATCTCTGGGCAGATGAGTCATGTGTACCTCCTTGGCTGGGTACCTCGGACAAATACACATAAAGCCTCTAGAACAGTGCCTCGGACATAGTAAGTGTTCAGTAAATAGTAGCTTTTATTATTGTAGGTGTGTAATGAGAACTTAATGTAAACAAGATATCAACAGTATATAATTGGTGTTCAATAGTTGTTACTTCCCTTCCTCTTAGTCCGTGGAGAAATAGTAAACATAGGTCACAACAAAGTGTAGGTGATAGGCAACCATTATCCTTCTGCATGTGCACGAGATAATTTGATCTAAAAAAAGAGCCCCAGGCTGGCAATCAGAAGACTTGGGTTCTTGTCCCAGCTTACCCATCACTTGCTTGCCTCTAATTGCCCAGCCGACCTTCATCAAACCTCATTTCTCTCAAGTGTAAATGAGATGAGGGTGTGGGTTGGCCTAGGTCATGTGCCGGTTGTTATCACATGAATGTATTTCACTGTAACAAGTCCTTACTTTGCCTAGTGTGTGTATAGACAAATAGGGGCATGAGCCAGACTCGGGCAAGCGGTGAGTGGGTGAGCAAATCTTAGAGGGACTTTCTGTTCCAACATGCTTGATTATAAAGCACTAACTGAGATGACAGGACTTGCCCAGGATCACATAGTGGGTCAGCTCTGGATGGTTTCAAATGACCTTTAACTTAAGAGAACCATGGGGAGCACTAGCTAGAGAGCTTGGGATAATGCAGATGGCTTGGACGTGTGAGATTCTGTTTCATGTTCTAGGCATGCTTGGGCCAACTGAGTGACAGTGGCTATATCACTTCTGGCTAATTTGGTCTAAGATTCTATCCAGCTCAGATATTCTATCAGCCAATGAGTAATATCTTCTATTTCTCATTGACTTTGCCAGTTAGAACAAGACTATTCAAATTCCTATTCAGGCACATGAATGAGGCATTCTTTCTTCAATTTGGGGAAGGCAAGGTGGTTTCTAAGCACCTTTTTTTTTTTTTTACGTTTAATAAAATGTTTATTTAGGATGGTAACACAAGATAAATCATGCAAGAGCTCAGTAAAAACAAAACAAACCCCCTCCCCCCCAAAAATCAAAGAGTACAAGGAATGGCAATTGGTGCTGCCAATTAAGAAAAAACTGTAAATCATTTTACTACCCAAAAGTGATTTCAGAAAATGCAAGTGCATTTCAGAAAATCCCTTTTTGTTTCCCGTCCTTAACTCTATTAGTCTGTAAAACAACTAATACAAATCACCATTTATTAAATGTTTGCTGTGGGTCAGGAAATGGACTAAAATATATTTAGATCATTCAATCCTTACAACCAGCCCATGAGGCAGGTATTACTGTTATTTTAAAGGTGAAGAAATTTGAAATTCAGAGAGGCGAAGTAACCTGCTGAAGGTCATGCAGCTGATAAGTAAGTGCTGGAGTCTGAGGTTCAACCCTGGTGTCTTTCCTCTGCAGCATCCTGCATTTATTAACGAGGCCTTGCCATGTGGCCTTACGTGAGGGGCTTCTCTGTCGTAGTTGCTTAATATTCCAGGTCAATTAATGTTTCAAATATTTACTAAAAACCCACCCTGTGCAAAAGAAGGTTCTTTACTGGTGTGTATGTGACCTGTTACTATCCTACTAGAGCTGCACAGTTAATGGATTTATGGATGCTGTTTATTGCAGCATTTAAAAAAGTCAATACCATTCATTCCTTATTGAGTGCCTGTTGTAAGTTACCTTTATTGGTCAAATAGCCCTGTGCTCTAATGCAGGAGCTCATGGAAGCCTCACAATAATCTATGAGGTTGGTCCTTTTATTATCCCCACCTCCGGGGCACAGAGCAGGGATTGGTTTACAGCTCCCAGCTGTACTGTCCCAGGTGTGAGAATGCATGTCCTCTGTTTCCCCTGACTGTCTCCCAAGGGTCCGGTGCTCTGCATAAGGTTTGAACTTAATGTAAGTGTATGGCCTGATTAGACTCCAGCAGGGCTGACTGTAAACCGCAGGATGAGTGGTTTTACTCAGCTTGCTCTGGGCAGGTGGGAACCAGCCATAGGGCTTTGTCAAGTCAAACAGTGCAGGCAGCTGGGGTGGGGGCTGGGATTCACCCACCTGCCTGCCCTGAATTGGTGCAAGAGGGATCCACTTTTGAAACCCTTCCTCTCCCCCCACTGCTGTGAGTCACCCTGTGTCGCATGAGGAGGGTTCCTGTGGTGCCTGCAGCTGCTGTCCTTTTAAGACACTAAGAGGAGAGTCAGGGGCGTGCCACGTTCAGCCATTCTTCTTAGAGCCAGTGTTGGAAAAGCGCTAGTTTCTGAGGACTTGACACGGAGCAGTACTTCTGGAGCCATCTAGTTAAAGTGGCTACTGGGAAACGGAGCTTCAGTGTCAGTTGGGAAGGACGGAGTGTCCAGGAATAGAATGGGACATTGCAAATGAGCCGTGAAAAACAAGCCCAGGCCCCGCTCAGCCGCCTGGGCCCAGATGTGCTCCCGCAGACATTTGGCAGAACATGGGTATAGATGCCGCCTGGATAAGCCGGGCGTCTCCAAGGTCCTGGGTAGAGCTTGGCTGTAGTGTTTAGCTCGAGAGTCTGAAAAACTCAGGTGGGCCAGCAAAGGGTGCAAAAGCCTGAGACTCATCTATAGTCCCGCTGGCTTCAGCTCAAGAGAAAAATTTCTAATTGGCTGCTTCCTGCTGAAACCAAGCCAGTATTGTAGACCTACAGGTTTCCTTATTGATTGCCAACTCTTTTAGGAACAAATTTGCATCTGTTTGGAAACTATGTTCTCTCTTATTTCTCCATTCTCTCTTTTATGCTCTTTCTTGCCTCCCTTCTCCTGCTCTCTTAAGTACAGCACAGTAGTGACAAGCTTGGGCTGTGCAGCCTAAGAGAAATGCGTATGAATTCTGGCTCTACTTTTTACACTATGTGAACTGGAGAAACTTACTTCTCTGAACACTAGTTTTCTCTTTTGTAAAATAGGGATAATAGTAACAACCTACCACACGCAGTTCAGAGAAAGATTCAATTAGAAAATGCATAAAGATAGCCAGCATAGTACCTTGCTTGTAATACATAGTTAATAAATATTACATACACATAGATACATTTTTCTTAGCCTTCCATTTTCTTTTCTTCTCCTTTGTTCTTTTCTTTTCTTTCCTTATCCATCTGTGGCAGAGAGACTCCAAGGTGATCCCGCGATCCCCCACCATGAACAGGGGTGCTCATGCCTTTGTGTAATCTCCTTCCCTTGAGTGTAGGTGGGACTTGTGACTTATTTCTTAGAGAACATGGGAAAGGTGATGAAAAGTGACTACACAACTCTCCATCTTGCTACAGATTCTCTATTTTGCTGGCCATGTTAATGGGTCCACATGGCAAGGAGCCAGAGGTAGTCACTGTTTAGGAGCTGAAGGCAGTCTTTGGCCAACAGCCAGCAAGAAGCCTGGGCCCTCATTCTTAGAGCCATGGGAAATGAATTCAGACAACTTCAGTGAGCTTGGAAGTGGATCCTTCCTCAGTTAAACCTCCAGATGAGAACCCAGCCCTGGCTGACCCCTTGGTTGCACAGGATCCAGTTGGTTGTGCTGGGACTGCTGACTCACTGAAATGGTGAGGTAAGTGTGTATTTTTATGTCTCTAAGTTGTGGGAATTCGTTAGCACAGAAATATGTATTCTTCTGCAATTATTTCTCTCTTCTCTACTTCACACCTTTCCTAATTGCTATGTATACGTCTTAAGTAGAAAATGCAGTAGAACCACATCCATATATCTCTTGCTGGAGAAGACAATTTTGTCTTAAGGTCAAAAGCAAAAACAAACAAACCAAAAAACAAAAACAAATTGAGTTGGGCTGAATGCGCTCAAGTACCCTTGGAGAAAGATATAGAGAAGCTGCACTTATTTTTATGGCATAATAAAAGTAGCATCTCTTTCCTCCTATATGGTTCTGCAGAGATTTCAGCAACTTCTCATCTTTCTTAAAACGATGCATCTATTTTTGGACATTTCAACGACTACTACATACAGAATGAAAAGTTTGAAAGAGACTCAAAAGACTTATTTTGGAGAGAATCTCAATTGCTTTCAGATCCACTGTCTTTCTTGGATGGTATGGAAGATAATGTTGGAAATGTCCAACTCCTAAATGATCATATCACTTGTTTTGCTCAGGATTCTTTTTTTTTTTGGAGAGAGAGAGAGAGAGACAGAGCACAAGCAGGGGGAGTGGCAGGCAGAGGGAGAGGGAGAAGCAGGCTCCTTGCTGAGCAAGGAGCCCAATGTGGGGCTCAATCCCAGGACCTGGGGATCATGACCTGAGCTGAAGGTAGACACTTAACCGACTGAGCCACCCAGGCATCACCTTAGCTCAGGATTCTTTAGCAACTTCCCCACTGCCTCCAAGATAGAGTTGTTACTCCTTAATATGGCTTAAAGGCCACTGTTAACTTCTTCAGCTTCATTGGTCCTCTTTCTTCCTCTGATGTTCTGACTTCTCTCACTTCAGAACCTTTGCACATGCTGTTCGTTCCTCTGCCTTTCATCCATCTTTCAGGTGCCAGTTGAGTTGCCATTCATTCCAAAAAACTTCTAAGCACAAATCAGGTGCCTCCCCATGTGGCCTTTTACTTGTCAAATCACAGCCCTTATTACAGTGTGTCTCTCACTCCAGCAGATCATGAGATCCTTAAGGGCAGGGTTCTTACTTGGTTCCTTTTGTACCCCACATGCCTAACTGTATGCCTGACAGTGTGAATAGAGCAGCAAACAGGACAAAGTCCCGCCCTCCGTGGAGCTCAAACTAGGACTAGAGACATTACCAGCCCCAACTCCACGTTGGCCTGACTAACCCTCAGCATCCCTCTACCAAATAGACCAAGTGACTTCCAGGATGCCAGACCATTAGTGGTAAAGATGATATATGCGGCCTCTGTATACCCTGGAAAGGCACAAAGAACATAGGAGCCACTGCAGAGAAGATGCCAACCTCCAGGGTGACGTGGCCCGGCAGATACTTGTGCTTCCTGTGACACTCACCCCCTGAGGCTTGGGTTGGGAGAGGACTTCATGTGCAGTCCATTGCCCCTCCAGTGGCTCTGGGCAGTCACTAGTGATTGCCATGGGAATGTCACCCTGGAGCCTGATTTACAGGGAGCAGGTCAAGTATCATGGTTGGGCAGTGGTGGGAGGTCCACATCCTTCTAATGCCTTTGCTTCTGCACTCCCTCCTTTAGAAGGCAGTAAACCAGTTTGTCCTGAAGAGTGGAAATAGAGCCTCAGCTATTCTGATGGGATGCTGAAACATATTCGTCCTCGCCACCTACTACATATAGTTAGGAACATGACCGTTCTTTCTTCTTTTCTTTCTTTCTTTTATCCCCTCTCTGCCTCTCTCCCTCCTTCCTTCTTCTTTTTGTATTATTAGGTTTATTTTATTTTTTTCCAGATGGACCGATACAAGATAAGTTAAACAACATTCTCAGGGTCATCAGATAATGAGCAGTACAGTAAGGACTTGAACAACATCTATCTGGTTCTAAATCCAAAAAAATACAGTCCGTGAAGACAGATCTTTTCTACTTCTAGCTGGGTGACCTTGGCTCTGTCTCCTCCTCTTTAAGATGAGGATGATAATTACATCAACCTCATACAGTTGTTGTGGGACTAAATGAGCTAGTCCATATACAATGCTCAGAGCTCAGTAAATATTCGAAATTGTTAGGCATTATCATGATTACTTCTTGACTATTCCAAACCTCATGTTTCATCTTAAGTCTTTACCTTCAGGACTGATCTTGGTCTGGGCATTCCAGAGTTGATGGTCTTGTTTATCAGTGCTCTGCGGCGGTCAGCTAGGCCATGCCATTTGTGCTCACCATAACACCTAGCACAAAGCAGGCCTTGTGGACTGAGAGAACGACTGAACTTCCTTCACTCTGATTTTGGCTTGGATGCCTTATTCCTGCTTGGCCTCCCTTGCCCTAGAAAACAACCCAGTACTGAGGAATAAGCACAGGTTCTAGGGACATTTGTCAGCTAGGAGACCTGGGAAAAAAAACCTACCTCTTCTAAGCTCGACTTTCTACGCCAGTCAAGTGGAAATAATAAGCCCCACCTTGTGTGGTCACGTGAAGGTGAAATGCCATATGTGAGGAGAACTGCCTGAGCTGACCCTTTCTCCTCTTCCCTCAACCACCTCCTGAGACTAAACGGTCACCTTCCAATGCCTGGATCCAGGGTGAAGGAGAGAGGCAGACTATTGCTTATTGGCTTGTTGCTTCATTTACTTACAAACCAATAAAGCCTGCTCATCAGCTTTTGGCAGGTAGGAAAAGTTTCCAAGCCCAAGGGCTCAGTTTGTAGATGGAACAAATATGGCTTCTTGCAGAGCTGTCAAGTTCAGACGCAGCCATGCAGGTAATACGCATAGATTGTTTAGGGCTGGATTTCTAAATTCTTACAAGAGAAAACAGCCCCGGTATAAGGAGAACCAGCCCAAAGCAGAGGAAACCTCAAGGCTAGAGACTAGGTTTAGAAATCCCTGGAACCAGGTTCCCATTAATATTCCTTATGACTCAAAAAATGACTCAAAATTTCATAAAGCGGTTGCTTTTCTTCCTCCTCCTTTTCAAATGCTCTGAGAAGAGTACGGAGATAAAATTGTACTGTAATCATGTCAGTAAAAATTGCATGTTCATTAATTATCAGAACATCTTCTGATATACACCACATCTATAAAGTTCACTTCCCTCTTTAAAAAAAAATTCTCAAAGCTCTGGACCCATGTAGTTTCCAGTGGGCTGGGAAAACTGAAAGAATATTTGCCTTTTTAATATTATCTTTTCAGTTCACTAGGGTAAGATGGGGCCCAGTCAGTACCCATTAGGAAAGGAAAGCAGATATAGCATCATGGTCAAGAGTACTGGTTTGGGTCCAGATTTTACCAAGTACCAGCTCCAGCTCTTACTGGCAGCAGGAATCTGGGCAACCAAAGCCACTTAATGTTCCCGAGTCTCAGTTTCCTGGAATCTAAAATGGGATGATGATGGTACATCTGCTAAAGGTTTCTGTGAGGCTTAAATAAATGGATTAATGCATGTAAAGCCAATATGAGTAAGGGCTTGGTCACAATTAGCCATTATTATCATCATTTGGCAATATGAACAGATTTCTTTGGCACCCGGATCTCTTCATTCTTGGTCAAATGGAAAATGTTCAGATTACAGGGGTGGGGAGAGAATAACATAGAGTATGCGTTATTCTCAGACATGCAATGCCACTGCATAACCTTGGTCATCCAGTATCCTAGGAACCACACACCCATGTTAGACTGTATAGTGACCACCCCAGCCTGATATACGTGGTCTACTTTATCGACTCATGACTTGGGTGCCCCTTACTCTAGCCTGCTTTGCCCTCTCACTTCTGTAACTGTTTCATCCATAGGTAGAGAATCAGGAAGTGTTGGAATCTGCCCTCCGTGCCTTTTCCATCACCATTCAGTGACACAGGGGAACCTGGAGGCTGCCTGCCCTAATATGTCCACAGGGAAGATTTTTTGTTTCTCCCCTCCCTTTCTTCCTCTCCTCCCACTTCCCACCAAATTCCCTTTGAATTCCCATTGCACTGTCAGCCCTACTTGATAATGACATTCAGCCTTGAGTTTTTTTCTCTAATTTTTCCATAAATAAGCTTTTCTTCCATTAAAACTTTAAATTCAAAGGCATGAATTCTGCCTTCTGCATCTTCATAACCTCCATGGGGTCTAGCGCTCACTGTGATTCGTCTCACAATGTAAATTTTTAATAAACACTTGATGGCTTGGTTTATTTTCTTGGAGGGCAATATATATACACATGCACAAATATATACATATATATGTATATATACACAATACATATATGTATATATATATATATATATATAAATATAAATATAAATAAATAAATATATATATATATTTACACACCCTTGCTAATGAATCCTTGAAATCAAGTATGTTCTAGCCTGGGTGGGTTATCTGGCTAGACCTGAGAAGCAAATTCAGGTACCTATATGTTGCTTCTAATAGTACTTTAAAATATGTCATTAAAATGTAAAAGAGAAATATATCTTCTCTATAAAGAAATCTAGGCACTATGAAATGAATAAAGAAAATATAGCTCCCCTTTTTGCTCTCTCTTCATTCCTACTTCCTGGTCAAGACAAATTCTATCTGCAGTCTGATATATAAGCTTCTAGATTTTCCCTACCCAATATGGTAGCCACTAGCCACACGAGACTATAAAGCACTTAAAATGTGACTAGTCAAATTATAATGTGCTGTAAGTGAAAACTACATACTGGATTTAAGAAACTTAGTATGAAAAAAGAATGTTAAATATCTCAATAACTTTTATATCGATTTATATGTTGAAATAATATTTTGATATATTGGACCAGATAAAAAATATATATACACATTTTTTATTTTAGAGAGAGAGAGACAGCACATGTACACGCAGGGAGTAGGGGCAGAGGGAGAGGGAGAAAGAGTCTTAAGAAGATTCTGTGCTCAGTGCAGGGCCCGACGCGGGGCTCGATCTCACGACCCTGAGGTCTTGGCTTGAGCCAAAACCAAGAGTCAGATGCTTAACGGAGTGCAACACCCAGGTGCCCCCAAATAAAAAATATTTTTAAGATTAATTTCACCTTTCTCTTGATTTATTTAATGTGGCTACTAAAATTTTTTAATTACATATGTAGCTCACATAACATTTATACTGGAAAATGATGTTCTAGATTTATTGCTGTGCATATTGCTGTGCATACATGCACAAACACATATGAAACATAACTTTTAACAAAAATATGTATATAGCACATATAAATATGTTTGGCAAGTTGCTTTTTTCATTTAGTGGTACTTTATGGACATGTTTTATTAGCATATGTAGAGCTTCCTTGTTTTTAAAAATGGTTATAATATTCTTTTTATACATATATATATCTTTGTTTATTTAATTAAGTCCTCACTGGTGGGGTTTGGGATTGTTTACACTGTTTTGTTTTTTTAAAGATTTTTTTGTTTATTTAAGAGAGAGTGTGTGAGCAAGCAGGGGGAGGAGCGGAAGGAGAGGGACAAGCAGACTCGGGGCTGAGCATGGAGCCCCAGGTAGGGCTGGATCTCATGACCTGAGATCGTGACCTGAGCCGAAATCAGGAGTCGGACGCTCAACTGACTGAGGCACCCAGGCGCCCCGCCGAGTGTTTTCTTTTATAAACAATGATGCAGTGTTTGAGAATCTGTGCACAAATACTGTTAAGCACTTTGCTAGTATTTCCCAAGTGAGATTATTAAATTAGTAAGTACACACATCTTAAATTTTGATAGATTAGGCCAAATTTTATCATTTTGGAGGGTCATGGACTTTTTGACATTCTGAGGAACGCTATGGACTCTCTCCCCAGGAAATATCACAGAGGCAAACATTCATACAGTTTTTTTTTATAGAGAGTCAGGAATTCAGGGATCCCCTGAGATCAAAGTTAAGAGGTACATTTCTAGGGAAATAATCCACCATAAATTCAGCTTCTAAGTGTCCTCACTGTTGACTACAAAAGAGAGAGAGAGTGGCCACAAAGTCATCTGCAGATAATCCTACATAGTGCTCAAGACTCTGCACCTGGCATTAGACAGACCTGGATCCAAATACCCTCTCTACCACTTACAATCTCTGTAACCACACGAACATTCCTTGAACTCAATGAGCATCAGCTTCTTCCTCCACAAAGCAGAGGAATAATGCCCACCTATGGGGTCTGGCACTTGACATGTACTAAATAAATACTGCTTCGTTTTTGGCAATTTCTGCTGAATGACTTGATCTTGTGGCATCTTCGTTCCTCTGACAGAGACAATAGACTGTGGTCAGTGCCGAGCTGCTGGTCAGAAACTGACTTGGGCAGAAGTCCTCAAAGGGCAAATTTGGAGAATCAACAGATACCTATTCAGAGTTTACTTAAACACCGGGAGTCTCTTCTCCGGCAAAACTCTTGTTTTGAAGCAGTTGCCTAAACGGTTGCCTAAGCAGTCTTCAGCTCATCTTCGGACTTCTGTTTCAATGTCATTGTTCCAACTGACAGACTTTAACCTCAAGTATAAAAGCGAAACAGTTCTTATTCCCTTAAAGGGTCTTTGGCTCGCTACTTATAATTAATTACTCCTGTCTATGTCATGAGTTTCCATCTTGTATCTCTTCATTCCCACCTATAAAATGTGGGTTGTTCTGAGTGCCAGAACTGTATCTTGTCTCTCCCCAGCGTTCCTCCCAGTGTTTGCTACAGTGCTGGATATAGAACGTATATTTTAATTCTCGTGAACTGGAATCCCTGTCCAGAGGGTTCTTAACAGGGGAGGGAGTTTTTATTCAAATCATTCCCATTGGTCTGCCAATAAGGACAACAACAACAATAGCGAACGTTTACCGAGCCCCTGCAGTGTGTCTGCCAAGCATTGTCGTAAACTCGTTGCACACAGTCTTCCTTTATTCTCATGGCCCCATGATATGGCTATTACTGATTCTACTTTACAGTTGACGGAACTGAGTCTCCAAGATGGATCTCAAGTATGTCACTTCTGTCTCCACTGCCACCACCATCTCCCTTGGCCATGTTCTCCTAATAGGTCTTCCTGTTGCCACTTTGCCCTCACCCAGCGCTTCTCACCAAGGCAGCCAGAATGATCTTGAGAACATGTAAACTGGATCATCCTGTTTTCCTCTAAAACATCGGTGGCTTCCCATTGTCCTTAACATCTCATGGGTTCCTGCCTCCCCCTTTCCTCCCCTGCGCCTCCCTTCTCTCCTTCTTTCCAAGGCTTGAGTCCTGTCCTCTAGCAGTTCATGCTGCCCTCATCAGGACTTTTGTATGAGCCATTTCCTTTGCCTCTAATACCCTCGCCCATCTCCTCAGTTGGCTCATCCTGACGTAGACTTCATTTCCTCAGGACGTACCTTTTTTGGTCTCTGATCCTCATCTTAATTATGTCTCCCTCCTCAAATATCATCCAAAATATCCCTCCTCGTGAGAAGGCCACAACTTCCAAGGCTTTTCCTTGTTAAGACCAACTGCACTTAAAATTACACCTTAAAATTATGTATTTATTTGTGTGTTTCACTACCTAACACTAGACTGCATGCGCCAGAAGAGAAAACTGCATGTACACTTTTCTCCACTGTGTCTCCCCCTGAGCCTGGCAATCTGTCTGCCATATGGTGGTGGCTGATAAATAAATATTTGTCGAAAGGATGATAACTACTTAGAGTAGTTAACATAAACACTGACTATATTAGTTCTTTTCAGCTTTAAAAACCTTATAATGCCCAGTCTAATGCTCTCCGTGCAAAAGGCAACGTTTATTGAAATGATTACAATCGCAATTCAACTTTCTTTTTCTTCTCTTAATTTAACAGAAGACTGCCATCACCCTCGTCCAAAATGATGATGGCTTAGGGCGCCTGGGTGGCTCAGTCAGTTAAGCGTCTGCCTTTGGTTTAGGTCATGATCCCAGGGTCCTGGGATCGAGCCCTGCATTGGGCTCCCTGCTCAGCGAGGAGTCTGCTTCTCCCTCTGCCCCTCCCTCAGCTCGTGCTCTCTCTCTCTCAAATGAATAAATAAAATCTTTAAAAAAAAACAACCCAAAAATGATGATGGCTCTAGATAGTAAAATGAAGATTGCTCAGAACAGTTTTACAGGGATTTGTAACACAGCGTGTCAACTGACTGTTCACTGTGGGGCTAATATAGCCCCAGATGAACAACTGAACTCACATCAATCTTCATTTGATGACTGCTTACAGAATCAGACACAGCCTGAGGGCAAACACCACTGACAAAACATGGCAGTGCCATTTCTAGGAGAAAAACTGAAGAACTACAAATGGCTAAGATAGGGTTCTTCTAGTTTTGGCTTTTGGAACAGCTCTGTCAGAAAGAACAAATCCTCAAAAATGAGTTTGCTACCTCATTGAATTATTCTCAGAACATACAAGAAAATGTGTTTCAACTGGAGCATTTTGCATGAAAACTCAGCAGAGCCCTGAGGTGGATCACTGAAGGATCCACAGCCCAAACAGACCAGGGCAAGTCTCTACATCTGCTTACTTCTTTTTCTGTAAGTAGAACTTAACTAGAACTGCAGGTTTTGGATGTTCTGGTGATATGGAGATGTTGCAATACAAAACCCAAAACATTTAGGGGGAACTCCAAGGAATCAAAGAGCTGGGGGTGAGGGACAAGGTTGAGGATCACCTGACAACATTTAGTCCAGCCCCTTGTCTTTGGGAAGCTTGAAAAGTAGTTATAAGTGATGGTAGGAGGGGGTCTGGTACTTAACCAGCCCGAGAGGAGGGTAGTTTTTCATTACATTAAAACCAGTTCTCTTCTGCAATAATTTAAGTGTATTATGTACCATTTGTTCTCAGGGTGGTTATGACACCTTGTACTATAAAGTTAAGATCAGCTGATCTTAATCCCTTCATTCACTGGAACTCTTCCTTATTGGTACAAGGGGAAGGTTTATGCCAGCCTACAACTAACTCTTAGTTGTAATGACAGTCATTCATTTATCCATCCATCCCTCCCTCCCTCCATCCATCCATCCATCCACCCATCCATCCATCCATCCATGCACCCAGTGTTTATTTTGTGCAGGACATAAAAAAAGGAAGAGTTGAACATTGCAGAGTCATCGCCCTCTAGGAATTGAGTCCAGGAGGAGAAACAGACAAGAAATACTCAGACTCTTCTCTTCCTCCTTCTCTTGCCCTCTTAGTCTGTTTCTTTTTAAAGAATTTTCTGAGTTTTCATATGGTGGTGCAGGGGGCAGAGGGCATAAGGCAAAACCATGCATATATAATACATACGAAGGCAGGGCAAGGTAGTGCCAGCTGGGTCAGGATACAGGAGCTGAAGAGGGAGACAGAATCTCATGGGGACCAACCGAGAAGATTTTCCAGAGAGGCAGCATTTGAACAGGACCTTAAAAAGTTCGAGCAGGATTTTGACAGATTGATTTGTGCGGTGATGAAAAGGCTAGATGGAAAATGAGAGGGTTCAGGGAAATAATGAGGTGTTGGGGGGGTACTTTGAGTTTTGGTTCCCTTTTGCTTTTAACTGTTGTGCTTCAAAGTTAATAATCCTAAAAACATACCCAGGATTTAAATGTATTCTTCTGGAGACATTTTTCTGCACAGACCCTCTTCCTCTTGTAAACCACCTCTCCTTTTATTCCCTAGTAATTCTGCTCAGTCCTTGTGGTGCCGGAGGGCTGACTCCACCCTGCTCTCTGGCTTGAGGGTTGGCTGTGGGACCTAGTCCTGATCAATCAGAGTATTCTTCCTATCCTATTCACCGCAATTGCTCAGAGAGGCACACTGGACCCAAGGTAAGCTAATTGGAGTCTTCCTGGTAGACCTGTCATGGAAGAAGACACCCTCCATTTCTCTAAGATTAAGAGCTTTAAGAAAGGAAACAGTTAACAAAACCAAAAGACAACCGACAGAATGGGAGAAGATATTTGCAAATGACATATCAGATAAAGGGCTAGTATCCCAAATCTATAAAGAACTTAACAAACTCAACACCCGAAGAACAAATGATCCAATCAAGAAATGGGCAGAAGACATGGACATTTCTCCAAAGAAGACATCCAAATGGCCAACAGACCCATGAAAAAGTGCTCAACATCACTCAGCATCAGGGAAATACAAATCAAAACCTCCATGAGATACCACCTCACACCAGTCAGAATGGCTAAAATTAACAAGTCAGGAAACGACAGATGTTGGCGGGGATGCGGAGAAAGGGGAACCTTCCTACACTGTTGGTGGGAATGCAAGCTGGTGCAACCACTCTGGAAAACAGTATGGAGGTTCCTCAAAAAGCTGAAAATAGAGCTATCCTAGGACCCAGCAATTGCACTACTGGGTATTCACCCCAAAGATACAAATGTAGGGATCCAAAGGGGTACATGCACCCCAATGTTTATAGTAGCAATGTCCACGATAGCCAAACTGTGGAAAGAGCCCAGATGTCCATCAACAGATGAATGGATAAAGAAGATGTGGTATGTATATATATATATATATATATACAATGGAATATGATGCAGCCATCA
>NW_027397085.1:22597812-22762101 GCF_003265705.2 Callorhinus ursinus
AAATAATACATTATATGTTAAAAAAAAAAAAAACTTTGGGGAAAAAAAAAAGAATGATGTAGACTTTGGCTGCCAGTATCTTCCTCCTGGAAAGAACTTCCCTGAGAATGAAGAAAGCAGCAGCAGGCAGAGGAGAGAGACAGAATTCAGATCACTGTGAATTCATAGATCCCACCATTCCTGAGATCCACTCGTCAGATCTCCATGAAACCACCGATCCTCTAGTCACCCTCTCCCACTTTTCTTTTTCAAGTTAGTTTGGCAAGGAATTTTTCAAATTATACCCGGAAAGGTCCTCCATACATAGAGCTGATAAACTGTGTTGATGCAAAGGAAATTTCCTTGGATACACTGGTCTAAACAGTATCAATATAAAAATTGACATCAGGTTGACATATCTGATTTGGCCAACTTCTCTTTCTTGCTGAATTGACAGCCGCAGTCAGCAACTTCAGTTAAAATGACACCACCACTGTGGTTACAGTACATGCCCCCAAGTGGGTGCCCAGACTTCTTTTCTTTAGACCAAAGCTAAAAAATTCTTTTGACCACTCATCACAATGATTATTTCCTATATTTTAGGTATTTCAGTCCTTTCATTCCAAAGAATCCTGAAATAGTTCCCTATCTGCACCTAAAATACGGAGTGTTACTTCATCCACTATGGCCATGTTCTCTCTCTCTGGCTCTCTCCCTTCCCCCAGGCTAGAAAGAGGCAGGAGTAATCTGGAGATGAGTTGAAGAATGTGCTTTCCAGAGAAATGAGTAACCTCTTACGACTCAACACATCCTTATTTTTACTACCAAATTAGGGAGACTGTCACAAATGACATCTAAAGCTGACCCCCTTAGGATTTTCCCCCACTAAAAACTCTTTTGCTAAAAAGTAAAAAAAAAAAGAAAAAAAGAAAGAAAAGGATGTTTGCAGGAGAGCAGTGGCCCCTAAAAAATCCTCCTGTCATCAAAAGTGAGACCAGTTTGGCCTCTTCACTTTATCTCCATGGGCAACTTTGCAAGAGTCAAGGCTGGGTGGTGCTCACCATAGGAATATGTGTTAGTAAAGCTAATTTCAGCATCCGTATAAAAATTTCCATCAGTTGCTTGCTGCTATCAAATATCACACTACCTGTGATAGCTCTTTGAGGGATTGCATTTTAACTTCCTGCCCTGTTTTCAATGAAACAGAATTTATTTGCCATCTGCCTTGCCTATTGGGTTTTTTTTTTGATCCCAGTTTTGACCCTGCTAATGTATCTTTAAGTGCCAATGGCAATTTTACATCCTGTTAATATTCTTCCTAGGCAAGAATCTCATTTTCTATTCCAGCGGACTTCCATTGGTAAAACTGCCAGATTTCCATTTGTCAGAAATGCTATGTTCTTTCCCCCCACCTCCAAAAAAGAAATTAGACGGTCATAAAAGACCAAGTGAGGTAGGTCAACCTGGCCATCTTAAACAAAAGCTCAGGGAACAAATCTTTCATATGGAGGGAAATGAGGAGGACATAAGACTTTAATTCCATCTTAGTCTTGTCAGGATCGGACACAAAGGAGTCTTGGGATTTAGAATCAGGCCTTATTTGTTAAAGCTTCTGGGTCCTTTCAGTCTGACAGGTATGTACTAAGTGCTAGGTACTGAACTAGGTGGTGCTGGGAGAGATTTTCCTTCTCTCCTGGTGTTATGGAGCTGGGACAGTGTAACTCTGAGCTGTTGCTGTGTTTCTTACAGTACATACTCAGGATTCTTTTGAATGCCCTGTATCTGAACCCCCTTTCTATGTTTGGGAACTCACCTACATTATAAATCTTGGTGGGTGGCAGAAACTGCCTCAAGATTAAGAAGTTCAGATGCCAGCTTTATCAGTATGGCTTGCAGTCAGGGATTTTGGTTTTGTCAGTTGGAGAGACCCGACTTGAATTTCACATTGGGAGCTAGTGACACAAAGAGGGGACCAGGGTAGACGCACCTCCACTTGGTGGCAAGGTGGCAGAGTTTGCTAAAGCTAGGGTGACCTCCCGTTGCAGCAGTAGGAGGAGCAGGGCCAGGGCAAGCCTCAGTGTTCAGTGCCAGTGGGGGTCAGCCCTGGAAGGCAGCCCTTGGACATTTGGGGCATTGTTCCTGGCAAGGTGGCCTCAAATCAGGCTTTGCAACCCTCCTAGAAGTTCTGTGAACTACCTCACATCCTTTTTTTATGAATCCTGTCTCTTGAATCTGTTTTTGCAGTAGATTCTATTGTTTGTAACTAAGAACCCAGGAGGATGCACCTTCTTCGACGCGCATCATGGAAAATGTCATTTGCAATTGGAGTGAATGATGCCAATATACAGAAAGAAGTGGAATCAACACGTGGGAGAGTGATATGACAGGACAGTCTGGGTCCTTAAGAGGCCCTGAGGTTGCTACTCTTCGAGCTGACAAATTCCCACTTTTGTTTGGGGTAGCCTGAGGTGGGTTTCAGTGACTTGCAGTTGAAAGAGTTCTGCAAACACAGATGAAAGCAAATTAGTATTATATACGGGAGGCTTGAAAATATTCATCTCCTGTGACCCAGTGATCATTTTTCTATTCTTTGGAAATAATTTAAAATGTTAAAAAGCAACACACACACACACACACACACACACACACACACACACACACACACACACCAAAATCGTTGGAGTGAGGCAAATGGTTGCCTACAAAAGTGCTTTTGGATAACAATATCCATGATGTTGGGAGGCACTTGCGGCTAATTCCATGCTTAGCGTTTTCAGACCTTTCGTTCTTCATTTGAAACATGGTTTCATTGCCACTTAGTTTTGGTCTGTCTCTCTGTTTAGCTTCTCCCTTGTGCTGTCCCCTGAGTCTTTGGAAACTGCCTTTTGAGGCTCAAAACTGGCATAAACTGTGAGACTACGTAAATGGTTATTTGCTTCTCAGACCAAATTGCAGTTGGGCGCCAGAGGTCTGAAAGTGCCCTGAAGAGGCCACAGTGCAAAACACTACACATATCTGAATGTGTTCATGCTTCTAAAAATATTCTTTATGCTGAAATCTGCTTTGGAGGCCTCTGACCCAAGCCCAGCAAACTAATTACAATGGTCTGCGGAAGATGCAAGGCCGTTTGGTAACACACAAAGTGCTCAGACTGAGATTCAGGAGACCTGGAGTTTGGTCCTTGTGCCTACTCACTGTGCAAATGTGTGGCCTTGGAAAGTCTGTTCTTCTCGCTAAGTCTGAGACGTCACGTGTGTGTAAGACACGGGGTGAGATGTTTTTTTTATAGCCCTTTGTGGTTCTCAGCACCTATGCTTTATGATTCCTTACAAGGTAGCATTTTTCAAAAAAGCCTGAGATGAACTCGATTTCGGAGTGCCTTTACACAGTACTCAGACTAGGTCAGGCCTCAGGCAGAGTCATGGGAGGAATTTGCTTGGATGAGTTCCCTTTTGAAGGAACCTGTCCCAGAGTCCTCAGGGTCAAGTCTCCTGAACCAACTGCCAAGGCTGGGAGCCTGACTTGGCCCTAATTCTGCTCCCAGCTGGAGGGGCCTGGGGAGGTGGTCTGAAGTGATGCTGGGACACCTTACAGATTCAACTTTATAACCTACCATTTAATCTCGAGAACAACCATTTGAAGTAGGTGTTATGCAACTTTACTAGGAGGGAAACTGAGGCCCAGAAAGTTATAATGATGGTCAGCAAGTGAGAGAACTGAGACGCAAACCCGTGGCTTTGGGTTTTAATGCCGGCGATTTTCTCTCTGTCTCACAGACATCCTGCAAGTGAACACTGTTGAAGTGAGCAGTGACGTACGCATTCAGAGAGAGTGACATGTGGCTGATCCCCACCCCTCTGTCTTAACGCTACAACAGAGCTCCCTAAGAGCACCGACTTTGGCCAGATCCACCTTTGTCTCTTGTTCTTGGTGTGACCTTCAGCAAGTTCATCTTCCCGGACCTAAGTCTTTCCACCTGTGAAATGGGGATGAAGGCAATACCTCATGCAGAGGCTGCAAGAGTTAAATGGAAGTGCTTAGCACAGTGGAGGTGAGTGACACAGAAAGAGGCCAAATTGCCGCAGGTCCTCCTGTTTGTGCTCTCAGGTCTGCTCATGTATCCATCCACTTCTCTCCGTCACTGCCACCACCTTAGTCCAGGCCACCCAGCCAGAAGACGAGACTTGATCTTCTACTTCCAGCCCTGTCCCCCAGATATTCATCTCTCACACAGGAGCCAAAGCATATGTTAAACTGAAAGTCAGGTCAGCTCTAGTCTTGGATCTTTCTCATCACAAGTAGGATCCAATCTTCCTTCGTCACCATGGCACCTTCGTCCCTCTAGACCTTCCCCTGCAGCCTTTTTCATACTGCTCACCGTACTGCTCCCCCCGCCCCCTGCAGTCATCTAGGTCTCCAGTCAGTTCCCCAGACTCTAAGATCCCTCCGCCCTCTGGGAACAGGGCTTAGGATGTTCTCCAGAGCTGCAACCCAGGTCTCTGCTCTTCACTCAACTATCTTCCTCTCATCCTTCAGGTCTCGGCAAAAATGCCTCCTCTTAGCAAGGCGTTCTTTGACTACTCTGGTCAGAAACCTTCCCTTTTATCCTCTATTTCAAACCTTTGTGTAGAGTTAGTTTATAGAGCAAGCTTTATCATATTTTGTCATTATTTCGGTAATTCAGTGTGTATGCACGATGCAGATGGTACTCAACCCACATTTTTTCCAGATACTTTTACCATTTCTGTGCAATCCAGCTTTACTTCCAATAGGCCGCACCTACAATTTTGTAGGAAGCCTTCCCTTGAGCTTCTAGAATCTACTTTGTTCCTTGGGGCAGCTCTTAACCAATGACTGACAGATACATGGGTATAAACACCCCAGATCTTTCACTTCTTGGCCAGGATCATTCTGAGCTTCTTCCCAGAGCTTTCCTAAAGGATGAAGCTCCAGTCACCGCCTGTGGTAACCAGCTTTATAGCACACCTTTACTAGCCACCATCCCTTATAGCCTCACTCCCCTGCCAATGTCATTATACCTCTCAAATAATCTCTAAGCACTCGGTCTTCATGGCAGGGTCTGATTCGGGGGGAGGCCAACTAAGACCATGGAGTTTTTGGTTCTTTTTATCTATTCCAGGAGAGTGTACATTATATGTCTATCTTGTTTATGGTTATATTGTAGTGCCTAGTTTAGTATCTGGTACCTAGTAAACAATATATGTTTACATAATGAGTGAATACTAGTGGTATTACTATTGCAGTGCAAAATATCTTCCTTTTACTGAGTTTATTTTATGCCAGTAACCTACCATGCACCTACAGAAATGTTAAATGTGCCCTCCAAAACTTAGAGCCAAAGGAAAGGTATTTTCTCTGGTGTTTTCAAGAATAACATTCCTGTTAAAGTGTTGTTTTAGCAAGGCTTGTTATACCTAGAGGTTCTTTACCAGGAAGAGATCCCAAGAGAGATTCTCTAGCAGCGTGGCAATTCTTCCTGAAGCCACCTGAAACCCAGGGTATAGATACTTCAGAGATCTTTCATACGACAAAACTCTGTAATGCTTATTTGTGCATGGTTTAAACACCCTGGGCCAGGTGCCCTCAGCGAAACAAGATGGACACCTATGCAGAGAGACTGGCGATAATAATAGGGAAGAATAACAAACATCATTCACATGTATTAAGTATGCATTCATGGACCAGTCCTTGAGTGTGTCACGTGTAGTATCTCATTTAATCCTCAGAGCCAATGTATGTGGCAGGTAATGGTACCCCATTCTCAGAGGGAGAGATCAGGGCTCAGGGAGATTAAATGACTTGCCTAAGGTCGCACAGCTAACAAGAGGTAGAACTCGGATTTGTATTAACTATTATGACTTCAGAGCCCCTGCTCTTATTCCTCAATCTCACCCCCTGGGTTAAGAATACTTAAAACCAGCTCACTAGATGAACTAAGTGAAGTATTTCAGCCTGGAGAAAATGAGAAATAAGAATAAACTGCACCTCTTTTAGTTGCCTTCAACAACCTGTAATCACTCAAGGAAAGAAAGGACAGGTGTGTTTGGTTGGCTCAAGTTCAGGAAGACTTTTCTAATGCTGTTGCCCAGAGGTGGAGGGAATAGAGTATGTTCAGGCACAGAAAACTCCCCCGACACTGGAGATTTAAATGCACCAGTTACGTGGCCGAGTCCGAGAGGACTGAAGCACAGGAGAGGTGGATGGCTGGCTTGGAGGACATTTAAGATCTCTTTTAGACACAGAGTACAAAGGAATTAGAAGACTCACTCAATCCCTGCACATGTGGTCGGTATTATAGAGTTCCGGAGTGACAAGATTTACAAAGGTAACATGACTTGAGAGAAATTTACAAATGCCACGTTAATACATTAAAGAAGGTGTGTGCTATATATACTCTTTACATAAGAGAGCTAGTGTTGCTGCAAGATTAACCAGCGTAATGTCAAGAATGGTCAAGAATGTGGGCTTGGAGTCAGTCTACATTAGTAACTTTGGGCAAGCCACTAAGTATTCCTGAACCTCAGTTTCCTTATCTGTAAAAAAAGTGTCGCTCTGTGGATTTAAAAGCTTTTGCAGGTAAGGTATTTAGCACAGTCCCTTGAAGGCTCTAAGGGCTCAAAACTGGTACCTATTTTTCCAAAAACCTTTATTTCTGAAAAACATAAATCCAAATTCTTGTGCATCATTTGTATGTTCTGTAAAATACAAAAAGGGCACATTTTACATTTGAGATGTTAGAATCTGGAGGTTCAGAGAATCTGGGACTTTTCCCGTAACTGCAGTAACTGCTAACATCTATTAAGCACTCAGATACATTTCATGTCACATGATTGGTTTTCGGCTAAGGCAGGATTAGAAGCTGACTTTCCTGAATTTCAGGCTCTTTTTGTCCCCACCTATAATGGACCATTTTGCCTGTCCAGATGACAGGTTTCCAAAAGGAATGGAACATAAATATTTTGTTCTGACTCTGTTTACATTTCTAGGCAAAGCAGACCAGTTCTGGATCGGAGCTTGTTCTAACTCCGGATAACGTATCTCCCCAAGTACTCTGCCCTTGTGCACTTGGCCCCTTGGTCAGCCTGCCTCCCTTTCCCCCTTGTCCCTCCCCTGGTTTCTGTTACTCCAGCGTAGATCACAGATGCAAACTTTTCTGCCTTTCTCTTCTCTACCCTCCTCTTTTCTCTGACTCCACTCCCCCCGTCTCATTTCCCTATTCACCTAAACTCATTGCTACTACTTAAAACCTTAAATTTCTGACCGAGTGGCACCCAGTTAAGACATAGCAAATCGTTAACATGGAAATGCGCTGGCCACAGATGACATTATGGTCTGGAAGCTTATCAGCGACATTAGAATGGTACTGTTCGTGCCAATAGATACCAACCAGCAATGGCAGATAGTGCAGAGCTCCGTGGAGCTCCAAGGGAACCACCATGCTTGTCTTGGCCACCTGGATTGATCTGGTTAAGAGCCCAGTCCGTGGATGCAGGCAGACCTGGTTCACATCCTGGTTCTGTTCTAAAGTGGGAAAATACCACAGACCTCCACAGGTTGTTAGGAGGATTCAAGGAAAACCACGGTTAGCTTGCACAGCATCTGGCACCTGGTGTGAACTACCTGATGGCCGTTGGCTAAGGTGCTGACTGATAAACATGTCCACCTCCTCTCTGGCTTCTCTCCTTCCTGGTCCCTCCCTCCTTGCCCAAGCAATCAGGACAAGCACTCCACAGGATGAAGTCTACCGGATTCGCTAGGCCTTGGCATAGCCACTAGAACGGGGAAGCTAGGAAACCCAGAACATGTCTCAACCGCAAAATTTTAGGACAATGAAAAAAAGAGTCCTAGTGTTTCAAAATCTTCAGAAAATAAAACCAAAACAATAGAAAGATATATGTTTAATCAGAAATTCTTTTCTAATATAAAAGAAGATGGGCAATGTCCTTTCTATTCAAATGCAGGCTCCTGTGTCCTGGATCTTTCTATGATCTCTCAGGAGGAAGAGAACATGGCCATCTCCTTCCATTTTTCACTCACCCTGTTCCCCCTTCCTTCAAGCATGGAACCAGTCTACTTGGATTTCCTTCATGTATGGGAATTTACCAACCCAAGGAGAAATTTGAAATTCAGAAGATTGTCCTTCCTGCTTCTCCCGAAAGCCAGGAAGGGAAGTTTTTTCTTCTGTCCCTCCTTTTCTCTGACATTCCTGTTTATTAAGCAAAAGTCCCAAATGAGATTCAGTGCAGCCTTGCCTTTCTCAGATCCACACAGCTTGTTAGTATCACAAACACCCCTCCTGAACACAGCTCTGCAGAGTTCTATTCTTGCCCCATGCCCACTGATTCTGCTGCATTGCCTTGGCAACCAATTAAAATACTTCTATGTGTGCACCAATATCATCCTTAATTCTGCAAATCCAGGGCAGCTTGCTCAGAGCGTTGTGGCACGTCAGGCAGTTGGTGTTCTCTCTGGCTCCATTCTGGTTTGACTTCTTTTCTCACCTCCCAATTACCTCTGAATCCCCTGCAAGCACCTACGTGCCATTCCTAACACACCTGGCTTGACATCAAGAAACACCCTTGTCAACAAGACGGGCTGGAAAGGATCCGCGGGACAAAATGGCTGGTATATCCCCTTTCCCTCTAGCCTCAGGGGAAGACATCAGGAGCTCTTCAGCCATGAAGCTGCTGAATCTACGTGCAGTTTCGTGCAACATGGCAAGCAGCATACATTCAGTGATTAAATATTTACTGAATGCTGTTTGCATTTCAGCCAGTCTGCTAGGTTCAGGGGAGACAAGACACCTCCTTAACCTTCTGGAGCTTACAGTTCAGTAGGAAAGAGAAGTGAGTGGAAAATGCTACACTGTCTGATGCGTGCTGTGGGAGATAGAGGAGAGCACTGGGGCCTCTGGGGACCTGAGGAGGAACCTATGGCCAGATTAGGATTTGGAAAGAGGGCTGACTTTCCAGAGGAGTGAAGGTTACACTGAGACCCTGAGACCTAAGGATGGGTTGCAGTGGCCACGTGGGCCAGTTTTCTGACTGGTGGACAGTTTCATTATTGCCTTCTCTAACACTGGCAGTCTGGCTGAACCCCTGGGCTGGGGTGATCTGTTTGAGGCACCCCAGGAGTATATTCCTTATTTCTCCTGATCTCCAGGTGAAAGTTTTCCCATGACCCTCTCAAGGAAGAGTAACAGTGAGTGGTCCAAGTTCTCTCAGCTCTTCTCTTGGCTTTCCATGCTGCACATGTGAATGGTGGCTGAAAGGCACAGTGTCCAAAACCAGCAGCCTCAAGACCATGATGCCAGAACTCACCACCCAAAGTATGTGCCTCTCAATTATTCTGAGGGTTGCAATCCTCAGCATCATGGGTTTCTGTGAATGCTTGGGTGATTAGGAATCAGACCATCTGCAACCTCCATAACTGCCCCAAACACAAATAGAGGATGCTGTAAATTTTTATCTGTAACCATTTTCTCCCATTTTGTTGTCTCATACGAACATAAATTGGGCACAAATCTCTTATGTGAAAGTAGAGACAACAGTAGCACCCATCTCAGGGGCTTATAGAAAGCGTTCAGTGAGATTCCGTTAAGTAAAAGTACTTCATCCAGGGTCTGACCCTCAGTAAGTCCTTTAAGATTTATTAACTGCATCATAATTTTTAGTTCACATGGCCCTCTCGAAAAACCATCAGCTCTTTGGGAGCAAGGATCATATCTTACTGATTTTTGTTCATCACTAGAGCCCAGCAAAGGTCTTACTCATAAAAAGCGTTCTATACATACCTGTTGAATGATGGGAAATAACAGCAACAGTGCCTCACATTCATTGTCACTGGGTTTACTGTGTGTCATGCCCTGTGTTAAGAACTTTTACACAAAGTATCTTGATTTATCCTCCAAATGAGGCCCTGATCGCTGTTACTCCATGTCTACAACGCAGTAAAATACCAGTCCAAATGCAGTGAGTGTGGTAGTACTTTAGAAGGGAGTGCAAGCAGACAGTTAACCTTTACTAGGAGCTTACTTTGTCCAGACCCTGGCTAAGCACTTTACAGGTGTCACCTTGTTAAATCCTCCTCCCAATAACCTGAGGAGGTTAGCTTTCTATTTCTCTTTTATAGTGATGATTCTCGGAGTTGCTCGGTAACTTGCCCAGAGGCACAGTCAGGACATGAGTTGAGAGACATTGTTTTGAATCACAATTTACTTATTTACTTATCTTATTGGGAGACTAAGATCAGAAGTAGCAGAAAATTGGAATACATATTTTAAAAACAATCCTAAAATGCCTATTCTCTTATTCAGAAAGAAGTTTTAAAATGTGTGTGTGTGTGTGTGTATATACACACACACACACACACATACATACACACACACATATACACATACACACACGTATTTATATACACACATACATATATACACACATGTACACACATACACACATATACACACACGTATATATGCACACATACACACGCATACACACACATATACACACACATATACAAATACATACACATATACACACACACATGTACTTTGGGCAATGGAGAGTTATTGCTTAACTGGTACAGCTTCAGTATGGAATGTTGAAAAAGTTCTGGAGATGAATAGTGGTGACAGTTGCACAACACCGTAAATGCATTAATGCTACCAAGCTGCATTCCTAAAATGACTGAAGTGGTAAATCTCATGTATCTTTTACATACCTGTGTGATGTAGGTTTGGCAGCGCAAAAGGTACAGGGCCATGTCCCTACGAAATGGTGCCTTCCTTTCATAGTGGAACCCAGGTCAATGCAGCTCATAGCTCCGGTGGCAAATTCTTTTACAGCCTCTTCCTTTCTGTCATTGGTATCCCTGTGACTAAGTGTCAATTAACTCAAGATAATGTTTCTCCCAAGATCAAAGGAGCATATAAAATTTGTGATATCTGGGCGCCTGGGTGGCTCAGCCGTTAAAGCGTCTGCCTTCGGCTCAGGTCATGATCCCAAGGTTCTGGGATCGAGGCCCACATCGCGCTCCCTGCTCCGCGGGAAGCCTGCTTCTCCCTCCCCCACTCCTCCTGCTTGTGTTCCCTCTCTCACTGTGTCTCTTTCTGTGAAATAAATAAAATCTTAAAAAAAAACTCTGTGATATCTGACGCAAAGTTTAGCCATATGTGTTGTGGCATTTCCTATGTTCTTAGGGTTAGCAATTCATGAACTAAGTGGTTTTGAATTTGGCCCACTGTGTTTTCCAGAGAGTGCTGTCACCCCAAAACGTATTTAATAAGGTGATTCACATCTAGAAGATTTCAGTTACTGTATGACGTTAGGCCCAATATAATGTGCAGCTCATTCCTCACATAGCTCTCTAATGGCTTGATTCATGAAGAGTTCATTCCTGCATCCTCAGGAGTTATTCCACGATTCCATGAAGTCAACCACAGACGTGAAGGTACTTATTTATTTGTTCATTCATTTACAAAAATTTGGGGGTTCCTAATATGGGCCAGGCTGTGGGCTGGGTGCTCTGAGCACAGTATTGAGAGACCAAAGAAGTTGCCCGTTCTCCTTGTGCTTGGATAAAAGATTGGAGAAAAGACAGCGGTCGGAGGTGAACTCAGCTATTATTTGAGTCCTGAAGTCTGAGCTCATGAGCATCTGTGGTATGAGGTTGCAACAGTGTGAGCTTTTAAGACAGAGCCTGGTCCATACCGGCACTTAGGAGCATTCTGTTGAACGTTCTGGCTTCTGAGCTGGGGATCTGGAGCGGTATGACCCTGGGGCTGCCACAGAGACCCAAGCTGCAGGAAGCTGCTCATGACAAACGGACTTGTCTTTCTTTCCTTGCCTGTGTTCTACCCCTTACTTTGTATGCACCAACTGGCATTCCTACATGCAAGGGTTACTGGGTATCCCAACCATTCCAATGGGAAAAAAATGGCTTTGTCTGCCAGTGAAGTGGAGACTGCACCTCACTTGCCCGGTAAGCTCAGCCATCCACTTGGAGCATTGTTTGGCTGCACTGACTCCATTAGGCAGATACAATCCATGGGCCACGAGATGACACGGAACCAGTGTGGCTGTGGAGAGACTTTATCATACAGAGTCCCTGACATGTGTCTTCCCAGTGGTGGTTTGAGGCTAGGTATCCTGTCACCTGGTCGGTTCTGCATCTGCTTCCTTCTCCCTCTCCCCCAACTTTGATTCTACTCCAGATACTCCTGTTCTGTCCTGCGTTGCCTAGCGCCCACGTGCCCAGGATAGATGCTGCCTTTTCACCCCCCGACCATGTCCTTCCTGACCATTAAAACACCTGCTTTTTCTAGGAAGTTTCTTTTGATTGGCCAAGCTTCATTTCCCTCAAACGGAACCACCTCACTGCCTGACATTTTAATAAATCATCATTCTTGAGTCTAAGACTTCCTTGTCTTAACTGACCTTATTGAGTTATAATTTATAGAGAAAAAATGCACTACTCTTAACTGTATAGTTTGATAAATTTAGGCAAAACTATACACTATCACATAAAACATTTGCATTACCCCCCAAATCACTATATAGTTTTGCCATTTCTAGAATTTTATATACATGGAATCAGACAATAAGACACTCCTTTTTTCATATCTTAATATTTCTAAAATTGGATGTATCTTACAGTGAATATCCAGCATGGTATTGTTTCCTTTTTCCCTTAAGTGCTATAACTAAAATGATAACACATCTTCTAATGGGTAATATCTTTGAGTCAGGGATATATGTGTGTGCGTGTATGTGTATCACACACATTGTGTATATGTGTATATACATGTATACTGACTAGTTGGTTTTGCCACTAGACAATAAGCACCGGGAAGGTGAGAATCTTAACTTTGCTGTGTTCCCATAGTGCTTATAGCTGGACACTGATAGGAGCTAAATAAACATACAGAGGGTGGTGATAGTTTCAAACAGTATTCCAAAAATATCTTCTAATGGCAAGAACTTGCCTAAAACTCTTCTTGGAATGAGTCAGGAGTCTCTAACTACAATATCAGGTTCTCTTTGTGGGCTCAGCTGCCTTTGCATTAGTATGAGACATTTCCCCAAATTTGTTGCACGGACAATTAATATTATTGAAGGTATTAATAAAAGGGAGGAGAGGGGCATGCCACTGTCAAAGAAATTTGGGAAACATTTCTTATTATAGTTTTCTGCTTAGAGATTCACACTTCATCAGCATCCTAAAAGTTCTCACAATGCTGCTGCTGCAAAGGAAAAAATGTTTAGCTCTTTTTTTTTTGGTAAAAATTTTATTTATTTGAGAGAGAGGGAGAAAGAGAAAATGGGTGAGGGGGGAGGGGCAGCAAGAGAGGGAGAAAGAGAAAATGGGTGAGGGGGGAGGGGCAGCAAGAGAGGGAGAAGCAGGCTCCCCGCTTGAACAGGGAGCCCGATGCGGGGCTCGATCCCAGGACCCTGGGACCATGACCTGAGCCAAAGGCAGACGCTTAACCAACTGAGCCACCCAGGCACCCCTCCTTAGCTCTGTTTTAAGCTTGGATTTGTTTGGCCCCGGAGCTTTAAGGAACATCCATCCATAGTCTGTAGAGTACGCCTCGTGAAAAACTGCTCTAATATATATGCATGATTTTTTTTAAAAAATGAGAAAGAAAGGGAGCAGACAAGGAGAGCAAGGACAGCTGTATTTGAGCTGGTCCCAGGTCAGCCCAAAGCTATGCAGTGGCGTCTGCAATGGGAGGGATGGGGATACTTTTTGTGAGTAAAAGGGCTGAACAAGCACTCTCCCTCCCGCTCTCGTAATCTCTCTTTATCCTATGAAGGGACGTGTGGCCAGGCAACCTTTCCTAAGAGGAAAGGAAAACAACACAAAAATAGGTGTTGGCTAATCCCTTAGGTGACCTGCCCTGAGTGGTGGATAATCGAGGTTGCATCAGGAGAGGCTGCTGCCCCAGCCCTCTGCCTTGGCCACCCTAGGGGCGCGGAGCTGCTGTGTTTGGCCAACACTTTGGCCAGACAGCTTAAGCTGATGTGAAAACTGAAAGAGGTGATAGGATGGCTCGCTAAAACAGAGAGGAGCCCACTTGCAGGAATCACCCTGGCCATTCAAAGGATGGCAAAATCCTCCTCAAAAACAGCACTGACCCAGTACATGAAGAGATGAAAGGAAATCAGACTGGGCTAGGTGAAATCAGGCAGAGACTGTAAGAAATGTACAAGAGCTCCCTTTCTGTTTTAAAAAATATTTTAAACATCATCAGACAGTAAAATAGACTTTTTTTTTTTCCTCCTGGTATATATGCCTGTGAATTTTAACAGATACCTGGACCCTTATAATTGCCACCACTGTCGGGGTACAGAACAGTTCCCTGACTCAAGAAAACTCCCTCATGACCCTTTCTAGTCATAACCTCTCTTACACCATGATCTCTAGCAACCACTCAGAACCATTATTTTCCATCACTATAGTCTTGTCTTTTTAAAACTCCCTTTCCTTTGGCTATCCCCTTTGCTTCATTTCTTAATGGAAGTCTCTGCATGGTTATGTGTGGGTGCGAAGAACTCCAAATCCCATGCCAGCAGGCTCTCTCCTCCACTGTTACTGTTTTGTTATTTTCTGTTGCTAACATTTATCAGCATCTGTGATGTGCCAGGCATTTGTACTCAGCTTTTGACATACATTATCTCATTTTAATCTTACAATAGCCTCATGATAGAGGCACACCATTATTATCTCCATTATACAAATATGGAAACTGGGGGTAAGAGAGGTTAAGTGACCTGCCTAAGGCAAATAATTGAATCCCAGCACAAACCCAGCTCCATCTGATGACATATCCTTAACATTATGGTAAGTAATAAAAGGGAAGGGATTGTAACTAGGAAGGATGTACACAGACAGAGGTTGGGGGCAGAGCCAATTTGGCGCCATATGGTTTTTGAAAAGATTGGCAAATGTGTGTGAAGGTGGAGAACCATCTGGGTCTCCTGACTTCTCCACCTCAGCTCCTGCCTTTATGTCTTCCTCCACCTGTCACATGCGGTCCTTGCTGACCCAGGTGGCACCTGCCTGCTGTTTTCAGGGGCTTGGGATAGTTTTAGTCCCCTTGCAAATTTTGCAGAAACCACTGTCTCTGTCACAGACACAGCAGCTGAGACCCAGAAAAGGAGCTGGATACCTTCTGGTTTCTACTCAGCCTCAAGTCCCTCATTTGTTTTCTGACCTGATTTCTAGCCCCCTCAGGTGCTTGCAACACCAGCCGAAGAAGTTTCTAGGACACAGCCACCTGGTCTGTGTGCTGGAGGCGGCAGGTGTGCTCTCACTGAGCTGGGGCAAGTGAGACAGAAATGTGTGTGGTTGGCATGATGTGTAACAAAGAATGGAGAAAGTCCGGCCCTGCAAGACCCGGGGCTAGACTCATTTGTGTTGGGGATAGAGAGTCAGGAGAAAGGAAAACTAGAGAAGTTACAGAAGAATCAGAGACACGGAGTGGAAGGTTCTTGACCTACATGAGGTGTTCACTTGAGCTTGTTATCTGGGGAAGTGAAGGCTGCTATCAGGTTTTCTCCTGGAATCAGCTCCTAGCTCCTCAAGGGTCTTGGAAGTGGGTGGCCAAGCCAGTGCAAGCTGGGAAGAATCACGCATCTGAATCATAGCCACGGATCATGTGGAGAAAAAGCAAACAGTCCAGAAATCAGGGTACCCAGGACCATCTTTGGATGACACCCCATTAACAAGCGGGTGAAAGAGGGCGTGCAATTTAGAGTGAAAAGTCCTGAGTCACTTCAATAACAATACCAGCTAACATTTACTGAGTAGGAGCCAGTCCCCGTGCTGAGAGCTAATTGACATGAATCATCTCATTTATTTCTCCCAGCAACCCTCTGAAGTAGGCACTACTATTATCTTCAATTCACGGATGGGGAATTGAGGCCCTGAGGTTTAAGGGGCTCACCCAAAGTATACAACTGTGGAGCAGCGGTAGCGGGATTTGAATTCTTGTATTTTTCAAACCTCAGCTTGCAAGCTTCACTGCTTTCCTGCCTGTCTTAATTTCTAAAAATTCACACAGTGAGGAGGAAGCGAGCTCAACTATTCAGGAGGCTGTAATCTCCTTGAAGGCTTGCGAAGTTCCTTTGGCCTGACTGCAGTGAGGGAAGCAGTAAGAATGAGTGGGGTCTGCACAGCCAGTGGCTGTCCAAGAGTCTGCTGATCTCGCCTGTTGGGTCTGAAATAATTGCATGCTGTAGAAACCTACAGTCACTTCTCAAGTTTTCTTTTTACCCAATCGGCTTGGGAGGGTTTTAGACAGGTAGGCACAATGGACTGTTTTTTCTCTCTTGGCCTGGCACCATGAAGTGTGACAACTGGTTCCACCTGGCATACTGGCTGGCATGAGAAGCATCAGGCCTCTCTGAGCGACCAGAAAATCCCAATGAGCTCGTTTATTAGATGAGCCTAGGTGAGCAGAACAGACTTTGGGCTTCACGAACTCACAGGAAGTTAAGTGAACTCTTTCAGAGTGTCAGGTTAACATCATGGCCTCTGGAAGGGGTGTTTTACAAAATGGTACCCTGCGACAACAGGTTATTTATGCCCTCTTAGGGGAGTGCTTTATACTTAGTATTATCCTGGGCTGGACTCATCCCAGACTCAAGTTCAATAATAATACCTATTACACTCTCCTGCAAGGGCTATCAGCCCTTCTGTGTTTTGTGGAATTCCTTGTGCATGGCAGGGCACAATAAACAGTCAATAATAATGTTTACTATGATAATGATCTTCCAAATGCCTTTCATCTAAGGATCTCAAAGTGCTATGTAAACACTAATTAGTTAAGCCTCACAATGGCTCTCTGTTTTTACAATATATTTTCCGATTTTATAGAATTTTAAATTGAGACCCAGCAAACTTAAGTGGCTTGTCCAAAGTCATATAGCAGGTTTAAATGAATGATAATGATGATGCTCTGCATTTACAGGGCATGTGTTTTCTAAGGCACTAAGAGTGTGTTGCAAAGATAGTTTTCACACTATCCTGGAGGAAGGTGGGTAGCAAGTATTACTAGTTGCTGACTAAATTGGGTAAAGTGAGGAGGCAGGGAGGGCAAGTAACTTGGTGAGGATCTGCCTGAGGATGCGAGAGCCTCCTCTAACTCTTAGGCCAGAGTGGCAGCCCGGACAATGTTCGGTTCTCTTAGCTGAGGGATGCATGCCTGCTTGTGCCCTTACAGGACAGATGGCCATGTTCTTGGAAGCGGAGACAGGCTGCAGAATGGCAGCCATACTAACATCCTGGAACAGGTTTCCTCACAGCCCCATGGAGGGAAGGCAAAAGGGATGAGATGAGCAAGTAAGGATGCCTCAGAAAACGAAGGGAACAGGGGTGGTCGGGGGAGGCCGCCGGCTCTGCTCTCTGGCGGAATATCTTTACGAAGGCAGGGCCTGCCTGAAAGCGGTGGCCCTCCACAGCCTGCTTCTGTGTTGCAGCCTCCCGACAAGGGCTTATTCCAGTGTGGCTTGGATGATGGGCACGACCCCGTCACTGGCGCCTTTGTCTGATGTTACAAGTCCTTGTGAAAGGGTTCCAGGGACATGCAGTATCTTACCGGCTGTCTCTTACATATCACCACCTCTCAGTCCCACAGCTCCCTATGCCAGGAGGCGCCTGGAATCTTCTACAGTTCGAAAACTTGTTAGCTGTTGGATACATTTCATTGCTACCTTTTCTTAACACAGCCACATTAAAAAAGATAAAAACCTGAACAAAAACATTCGAAGATGTTAGGGACTGGCCTCCTCCCAGTCTCGCAACACTTTCTTAGTAGTGTGAGGATACTCCACCTGGAGGCAAGTCAGACTTTGCTGGGTGGGGGAGGGGGAGGTTGCTGGGTCTTAGAAATTCAAACGAGGATTTGCTGACTTCAGATAGAGCCCTATTCTCTCAAAACAGGGCACTGGAGAGAAGTTTGCTGCCCTACCCCCACCTGGCCTTTCCCAGGCCTGTGGATTCTGATTGATGACTAGACCTTGAGCTAACAGGAAGCCTGAAAGAAGGGCGCCAAGCCCTTTTCTGGAATGTGGTCACACATACGAGCACAATGGCAATAAAAAGTCTGCAGTGAAGAGATCACACCAATGCCCGCTTCTTCCCAATCTCACTTTCCACCGGTTCCACCTTCCCCTACTGCACTGGGCAGCCTGGAGGTGCACTGAACAGAACGAGGGGTGAGCGACTGAAAGGAACATTTTAGAAGAGTGTCCTGAATGCACATCATAAGCCTATTCTCCTTTGCGGGAAGGAATCCGAAGAAGACCCTCCCACCCACTGTTACTCTTCACAACGGAGTTGGGGGACTCTGCTGGTAGCTTTAAAGCTGTTGGCTAAATTAGGTAAGACTTCACAGAATGCAGCCTTGACTTTCTCAGTATGCCAGCGACTCAGGTCACAGCTTCCTGTGTCTGCTTTGACACACTGGGGTGTCAGTGCACATAATCCCGCTGGGGTGACAGTGCCCATAATCCTGCTGGACTCACAAGGACTGCGTCCTCCTCTCGAGATGTGCCCTGAACACAGCTTCCCACAAAAGGCTCACAGCCAGGTCAGATAAAGTCCTCAGGATCCATTCACATGGCTGGACAGAGTGATTCGCATTATCCAAACACCAAAAGCATGATTAAGATCTCCTGTGCGCCACTCCTGGGCCCTTGTGGTCATGGCAGCCGCTGAGGAGCGTTTTATGTACCTTTGATTCATTTTGTAAAGTAAGACATCTGCAGGGCTCCTGTACACGTGTTGTACTTCACAGCCCAGCCTTCCTATCAAGCAGTCCACCCACAGATACGCTTTCCTCCCGCACAGTCTTCGGGTGCTCAAGTATCTTGACAGCTTCAAACGGATCATGAATGAGCACTGTCAGACTAGCGCTTTAGGACTGGGGGTGGGAAGATGGGGTTGCGTAAAATTAAAACAGAACCTGACATTTAACTTCTCAAAATTCTCAAAAGCAAAAGGCAGCTGGATATGTTTTCTCTCTTTTTCCCCTCCTCCGTGCATTTCCCATGCACTGGTTGGGACGCAAACAGCAGAAGTGAAAGATGAAAAATAATCACGAAGGCTTTCTTTGTGCTACTATTTTCTCTACAAGAAGCAGGGGGAGCCTAGGAGACTTTCACAATTCTACGAATTCCTGGATGGATGAGATAGGCTCAGGATTCCACCAGGTTTCAGTAAAATGATCACTGCCCACAGAAACTCATCTCTGGGGAAATCAGTGGCAGCACTCTTTGAAACATAACTACAGGAAAATACTTCCAGCTGCTGGTATACACAAATCCAACCTCCAAACGGACATGATATGAACAAATAAGATCTTTCTTACCCCGTCCATGTGGATTCTGATACTAGGCACCAGCCGGAAAGGGCTGGACTGCAGACCTCTGGGGTTAGTCCTGCTTTTCCCGCTGTCCTGTGGGGTCAGCACGCCAGGCCTGCGGAAGGAGCCCCCTCTTCCCGAGCTCTGCCCCGAGCGCACACCATCTAGAAGACGCACGAGCAGCAGGTTGGCCGGCAGTGCCTCGATGCTGCAAAACACCAGGGTCCTGCATTCGGGGCACCTCAGCTCCTTGTGGGCCTTGAAAATCCTCTGGAGACATGGTTTGCAGAAGGTGTGCTGGCAAGGGAGGACTTTGGCTGTGACATCAAGCTTTTCAAAGCACACGGGGCACTCCAGAAGATCAAGTAACGTCAAATCATCCATTTTATTTTAAAACTCCAGTCCTGACCTGGAGGGGCAAAGTCCACATTGTAGGGTGAGCTGAGCCAAGCAGGCAAATCCAGTCTCTTGGGAGCGTCAGAAGTCTTGCCTGTTTGAATGAGAAAGGAAGAGAGGAAAAAAATGTGACTGCTCTGAGAGGTATATCCCACCTACATGGAGGCAGTGTCTCATAAGGCAGTTTGCAAGTACTTTGTTCCAGCACCCAAGTTTCAAATGACTCATTCTGATTCAGTGCTAGCAGGTAGAAGGCTCAACTCCTGGCTGCTGGAGGATCTGAGGGAGCATTCAGCATGGTGACTGATGACTTACTCATTGCTTCTCTGTGTGCACAAGCAAGAGCAAACAGAGGAAACTGGCCCGCTGAAGTGGCATACGCACTCCTCTCTCCCAGCTAGGGCTCAAAGGGGCTCCTTCTCCCCTCCGGACAATCGGTTTCAGTTCTCAAATCAAGGCCCCCTCAGAATGCAATTTCTGTGAAGCTGTCCAGGCCTTCTTCCCCTAGGTTTATCTGTTATCTGCAGCACAAGCAGACAAGTTTACGTAGACACGTTTATCTGAACCTCGTGCAGATGTAGAATTATTTCCTTCACTGTGCATCCTCCCCCATTATTTTGTTCTAGCAATGTACAAGAAAAATTTCTATGGGAAACCCATTTTTAAAAAATTGTTTGCCTTAACTACAGGCCAGGATGCTTGGAAGCTTTCTTCCCCCTCCTTCTCTCCCTCCCTCCCTTCTCCCCTTTCTACCTTCCCCCCCCCCCTTCCTTTTCTTCCCTGATTATGCTAGCCTCAGAGACAATATTCCTCCCACAAGATGAAGTCACACAGCCTGTTTAGTTACTTTGACAAGTGTTCTCAGTTTCACCTGAAACAGACAGGAATTCTGGATTGTGGTCACAACCTGCAAAAATCAAGATGGAGCGGTGTATACAGGTGTTGTGTGCGCGTGTGCCTGTGTGTATGTCTGAAAACATCCTTATTCCAGAAACAATTTCCTTTTAGACGTCTGAAAAGAAGTCTCCAGTTGAGAGAAGTCTCCCGGGAAGAGGTTACCTGTCCCTCACAAGTGCCAAAACTGTGCAGAGCAGCCCCGGAGGTTTGGCCGGAGGGAGGATCCCCCCCCCCCCCCCCCCCGGAAGCAAAGTGGACCTGACACACCAGGATGAGAGGTGGCGCCTTGCCTTCCTGAGACTCCTCTCCAAAGATGTTAGCTCTGGGGAGATGTGCGGGGGGCCACTAACCTTGAGCTCGTAACCCCAGCTGAGTTCAGCTCAGCACGATCCTCTGCTTGGCCAGGCTCCCTCCGACTCGCTTCCTTTTCCCTAAGAGCCGCCGCAGCGCTTTGAAAACTTTAACAACTCTGAGTCTTACTCATTTCGAGGATCGCCTTACTCAGCCCTGTTAACGCTTTCACTGCCTGGCAGTCAGCAGCGCTTTTCTCTCAGTTCATTCTCTGCTACTGATCTTTCCTCCATGTAACTGAGTCGATTTCTGGGAAAAGATTATAAGGGACCAAATACAAGCCAGCCCCTAAGGCTAAATATTTATAGTTTATTTTTTCACTTTTCTCATTTTGTCTCCTTTCCCAGAAGCTGAAACATGTTCAGTTACACACATGCCAAGGTGACTGTGTTTATTTTAAACTTTTATAAGGATTTGCTGAAAAGGTCAAACATATTAACGGTAGCTATAACAAAGATAAGCCAGGCACCTAAAGAGTACTGCCCCTTAAAAAACATAGTCAATTCTTGAATTTGTAGATTTGAGACAGACTTTAATGATCTTTTTGCTCAATCTCTTTAAATTAAAAAAAAAAAAGTCGTATCATGGTAGTACAAACACATCTTTGAAAACTCAAAGCACAGAAGGGCTTTGAAAAAGGAATGGTTCCAGCCTCTCTCCCTGTCTGGGGCCTACTGGAATCTTTTCATAGCCCCAAATAATACTCAACACTTTCATGTCTTGATTTATCAATAAACATTTCATGTAAAGTTACACAGGTATTCAGTAAAGTAAATAATCGCAGTAATATTGCTTAACCCCAGAATAGCCCTTATCTGCGCTAAGCATTGTTCTACTTTACCTATATTAACTTATTTGATCCTTTTAGCAAGCCCGTAATACACTACACTCTTCTTTACCCTCATTTGCAAAGGAGGAAACTGAGACACGGGCAGGTCAAATAACTCACTCCAGGAGCCACAGCTAACAAGAGACAGGTGTTCTGTGCTCTGTACTACCGCGTCCTAAGGTGATACGGCTTTAAGGGGAGGAGCGATGGTTGAAGGGAGGTAAACCTCATCAGGGATGGCAGGAAGTCAAAAGATAATGACCCAAGCTGACCAATCATCAACTTCTTTTGCAGATGAGGCAGCTGAGCCCAGAAAGATCAAGCACTTCCTTGAAGTTGCCCAGTAAGTTAGGGGCAGAACTAGGACTAGAAACTGGTGTTCTTCTTTTTACTGTATCTCCTCTCTCAACTTAAGGATGACAATTCTTTTATGATGCAGAAAGTACTTAGCTACAACTCCACGGAAAAATCTTAAGAGGGGACCAAGAGGCCCGAGAACAGATGGTGGTGGATTACATGTTTTAGAAAGTTCTTCCATGTTATTTTTGAAAAAGCAAAGATGCATGGAGCTCACAACAGGGGCGAGCTTTAGGATGGAGCAGATGAAGTCATCTGTCCTCTGAGCAGAGACCTGATCTGAGTACATGTCAATTTCAGAAACCATTTTCAACTCTTTTTTTTTTTTTTAGCTCTCTTTTATGAAGGGTTTTTGGGGCTTCAACAACATCAAATCCACTCTGTTGCCTGTCTCCTTCGATTAATTTCTACTTTTATAAATTCTATGCTCATCAGGAAGCCTCCAGTAGTCTGAGGCCCTTTGTGGTTCCTTACTCTTTTTCCTACTTGGTAAAGCTGAGCCCTCTCCTCTGTGAGCTACCCTGCAGTCCCCTCACCCTCTAGAAAGGTCTGCTCCACTGCCAGAACTCCTGCTGCAGGGGTGGGCAACACCCTCCCTCCTCCCCTCTCTTGTTCTTAAACACACTCTATCTCCCTTAGATGCCCACATCTGCACCACATGCACAGGCACACACATACTTGCAAAAAGACAAACACACACATAACCGTTAAGAGTAACATTTATGAAGCACTTACTGTATGCCAGGGACCCGTGCTAAGACTTGAAACAGATTATCTCATTAAATCCTCCCAACCACCCAATAAGGTAGGTGTCATAACTTTCCTAGGATTACAAAGCTTCCGCTCTGAACCCAGGTTGGCCCAGTCCCAGGGCCTGTGTTCCTTTCCATTATTGCTTCCCACATTATAAAGTCATGTACATGCCATGAATATACCCATATATCTTTATTGTATAAACCCATACACATATATACATATGTCCATAGCCACACTCCAGTTGATCTTAGAGCCAACCTAAAACAAAACGATATAAACTGCCCAGTGTCATGCACCTCCATGCCATTGCTTGGCCAGTGGTCTCAAATAGCTTCAAACCCTCCCATCCCCAACAAAAGTCAAAAACGCAGTTCCATTCCAGGAAGGCAGCATAGATCCAGTGGGCTGCTCTGCACTCCATATCTGGCAGCTGAAGATTCAGCAGAACAGAAATGTGACGGTAGAATCTTAGGCAGAAAGTGAAAGACAGAGAAAGTTTACACCCGAGCCGAGCCGGAGTGGTCTTTTAGCACCTCTTAATTCACACCCTGTAGGTGGTCCCCAACACCACCCACGTATGAGATTAGTCTTGGTAGAAACTTTTGAAGCTTTTGAAAAACCGGGGGGTGGGGGGGGAGTTTTAAATGGGGATTTCATCCTGGCTTACCCAAATGCTACCTTGGCATCAAATCAGATGAACAAGTAGTCCTCAAAAATAAACAAAAAGGTGAACCATGCATGCCTTGCCAGACTCCAGGCTCAGGCCACCACCTCCACGGCTCCCACCCCATCAACACTCCTGTTTATATCTGTACTGGTACATAATGATTGCAGACTGTACTTTTTCAATACCTGTGTGATGTTTATGAGTTTCTGCTGCTTGTATTTACAAGTACATCTCCATTTATGTACAACAAAACAAGACAAAAACAAAACCCTAAATCTGATCATATTGTTCCCCTTTCCACAACTCTTCAGTAGGTTCCCATTGACATTAGATAAAATCCAAATCCCTTTTCTGATTTACCAGGCCCAACATAATCTGGCTCCTGCCTACCTCTCCTGCCTCAGCTTACTGCACATCTCCCCTTCACCCATCCACACCAGTCCCACTGGCTTTCTCTCTTGACTCAGGACAGTTTGTTTTTTCCACCAGAAGGTATTTGTTCATGCTCTTCTTTCTGTCTGCAACATTTTCAAGTTACACTCTTCCTCCTCCTCTCTTCCCAGTTACTCTCCCCCACCCTTTGCTTTTTTTTCTTCCCCCCCCCCCCTGCAAGTTTTAGTTTAAATGCCACTTCCTCAGGGAAGCCTTCCTTGACTCTCATGATTAAACAGTTTATCATCCTGGGGCACCTGGGTGGCTCAGTTGGTTAAGCGACTGCCTTCGGCTCAGGTCATGATCCTGGAGTCCCGGGATCGAGTCCTGCATCGGGCTCCCCGCTCAGCGGGGAGTCTGCTTCTCCCTCTGACCCTCCCCCCTCTCATGTACTCTCTCTCTCTCTCTCATTCTCGTGCTCTCAAATAAATCTTAAAAAAAAGTTTATCATCCTACACTCGTTCTTCATAGCAGTTACCACAACCATAATTCAGTAATTATGTTATAATGATTTATTGCGTGATTCCCCAAACAGACAAGCTCCAAGAAAAGCAAGGCACTTATGTGTCTTGTCACTGCTCTTTCCCTTAAACCTAAAACAGTGACTGGCATGTGACTGATGCTTAATAAATGTTTTTGAATGGTTTACTAATGAATGAATGATGTTCTTAAAAAACTGTGTCTGGGCATATGTACACAAAATTGGTTTTTGTTTTTGTTTTTTGAGTAGGCCCTATGCCCAGCGTGGGGTGTGAACTTACAACCCTGAGATCAAGAGTCCCATGCTCTGTGGACTGAGCCAGCCAAGGGCCTCCCCCCACCCCCAAACTGTTGATAATGTTTTTACCTTGGACACCTCTTGGGTGCCACTTCGACCGTCCACAGCCTCATCTCCTAGGCTAAATTTCTTAGAAAGAAATTTTGCCAGATTCAGGTGTATGCTATGTGGTGGTATCTCTCCTCGGGACCCCGCCATGTATCTCTTGCCTCCTGCAGTATGGGATAACCAAGGGGGCTTGCTCCACACTCACATGTGCATGATCCAGAAGTGTGGATTCTTTACTAATGGGAAATCACTTCCTCCTTTCATCTTTTGGAGTAGGCAGTCCTGAGATTTCATAAGGCTCTTCATAAGGTTCTGTGGGATGAGTACCATTCAACTATTGAGTGCCTAATGCAGTAATGTACCCTTGTGTTGTCTCTTCCTCATTCTCTGTATCATTCCTCTATCCCTAACTCTTGCTCTCACATGAATTACCTTCAAGCAAGCAAGCAAGCCAGCCAGCCTTTGTTTTAGGCTAAGATAGTTTCTTGCAAGTTTAAAATTGGGTCACAAAACAAGTGTGCAACTTTTTGTCAATCAAATTTACTTATTCTTTGGAATTATAATTTTAGAATTGTCCTATTTTTATTTGACAGGCTCTTAACCCTTTGGTGGTCTCAGGATCTTTGCCCTAAAGCTAATCATTTGTAAAACAATCCACAAATCCACCGAAGGGGTTCAAGTAATTGGAAATCTAAAGCATTGTAACTGAAGGGGGCATGAAGACTTTCTTGATGTAGGACTCTTGTTGGCAGAGGCCATCCTAGATGTAGGACTCTTGTTGGCAGAGGCCAAGTTTTGTACTTCTTTGCTCTCTTTCCTCAGTACCTAGTATAAATTTGGAAATGTTTTAAATACATAATTGAAACTTCACTTTAACGTTTCTCCGATACTAAATTTGCCTCTCTGATTTGGTTTTCTAATGATACTGGGACACCTTTGGAACTATTCAAGAAGAGGAATGATTGGAGGAAAGTGGGAAACTTTCCAATAGTGGAAAAATGAAGGAAAGTGGAATGGCAGGGTTTGAATGGCTATCAGACATTCTTTCCTTCTTTGAAAGATGCAGACCCGGAATGAAGTTGACTATGAAATTTCCTCTCTAATCAGGAAGATGTTTGTAGGTGAAGAGTGTACTTTAGGATATTGGTATAAAATCACTAGACCCACAGTAAAGTGACCCAAACCCCCTGCAAGGATAACTCCATCCCACGTTTTCTAGAAATGTCTTATGGTCCTTAAGTTTAATGAGAAACCAGCACTCAAGTGCATGGTTTTAAAGTCCAATAGACCTGGTTTGAATCTCAGCTCTGCCAGTCAGTGGACGGAAAACTTGGGTAAATTACTACATTCCTCTGTTCCTTGAATTCCTTATGTATAAAATGAGGTTACTAATTGGACCTATTTTGTTGATTTGTTCCGAGGAGTCAATGAATGATGCGTACAATAAATGCTTAATAGATGGAGGATTCTTCTTATGTTTCTTCTTTTTTGCAAGCAGATCCCATAAGAGAACCAAGAGCCATCTTCTCAAATCCAAACTAAACTCAAAGAACATACCAGACCATGTAGTTGGTCAGTTCTTTATGGACCAAGATGCTCTAACACAACATATCCCTAACTTCAGTCATTTGCATCCTATCTTTATGCTGTTTGCCATAGACATGTACTGAGGCTTTCTCCTTGATGTAATCAGAGGAGTGAAGGAAAAAGTGGTAACTTTCTTACTGCATGAGTCTATGATAACCATTTTGTGTTGGGGGCACCCCAGGCTTTGGGAAACTCTGTTCTAGTTCATCATACAGGAGTTATAATGACTGTGAAGAGCCTAAAGAAGGGCAGAACCCTACCATTTCCTGTGCCATAAATGGTGGTTCACCACCTGTGTATCTGTGTGAGGGACTCTTACTTGGATTTCCTCCTCTTCATTTTCAACAGAAGACAATAATCTACTAAACATAGTTTTATTCTTTCCTCTACAAGATTAGAAAGGAATTCTAAAGGCAGCTGTGTGAGCAGAGAAAGTAGGAAAGTAAGAATGCATCTTACTATTCTATTAATATTTAAAAAGCAATTCAGCTTAAAAAATAATTCAGCTGGTCAAGTCCAAGTAAAGTCTGTAGTAATTTATTGTATTGTGCTAATGTCACTTTCCTAGTGTTTATACTGTAATATATATAAGATGTTGGGGGGAAGCTGGTTACAGGATGTAAGGGATTTCTCTACCATTTTTGCAACTTCTGTGTTTATAATTATTTCAAAATAAAAAGTTAAAAAAAGAAAAAAGAAAAGGAAACCAGTAAAAACTATATATTCGAAACCTTGCAAATATGTCCCTACCCTTTGACCCTGCAATACTACCTCTAGAAATTTATACTAATGTAACAGATACATACCCAAACATGTTCCTCATATAATTACTTATAATAGTAAAATGTTAAAAACATTCTTAATGTTCAACAACAACACAGTGGGTAAATAAACAGTGAGATATATATGTATGTATATATATATATCTATATATATATATACACACATACACACACACACAAATACTATACAACTATCAAAAATGATAGTGGAGATGTATGTTTAATGACATGAAGGACATTCATAATTAACTGAATACAGAAACTTACAAGCTGTATGAGCCCAAGTTATTTTTTTATTTATTTATATTTTTTATAAAGATTTTATTTATTTATTTGAGAGAGAGAGAATGAGAGATAGAGAGCACGAGAGGGAAGAGGGTCAGAGGAAGAAGCAGACTCCCCGCCAAGTAGGGAGCCCGATGTGGGACTCGATCCCGGGACTCCAGGACCATGACCTGAGCCGAAGGCAGTCGCTTAACCAACTGAGCCACCCAGGCGCCCCCAAGTTATTTAATAATAATACAAAGATATATAATATTGAGACTAGAAGAATGTATGCCAAAATGTCAGCAACAGTTATTTCTGGCCTCTGGACTTATTAATTGATTTTGTTTAATTTTTTTCATTTTGCTCATGTGTTTCTCTATTTTTTCTACAATGAACATGTTACTGGTGTAAAGTTTTCAAAGATATTTCAAAAATAATGAAGACAGCTTAAAAATCACTGTAGATTTACTAAAACATTTACAATAGAGGCAGTTAAATCCTATAACACTAATACCCTATGCATTACCATTGATAAGACAGCCATTAAAAAGAAAAATAATTACAAAGCTCTGAAACTGCTGTACGTAAATGTTAATCCACACCAGAAACTGTGCCTTACAAAAGAAAAGGGCTGTGATCACTTCACCCCTAACCGGTCTTCCTTCTCTTCCTTTACTGTTTCCTTTCTGATGAAATCAGTAAATGTTTTGATTCAAAACCATGAGCAGGATGCAACCTTAATTCTTATTAAACTCAGGGCAAGTCTGTGCAAAAGCTGACAGTTTGCCTAGGCTATTGGGTAACCACAATCTCATACTTTTGATCACAGGTGGGAAAGTTGCAAAACTCAGTAATTCCCTAAATAACCTGATTAGTCCTTGATGTCTCTTAATGGGTGGGTCTTCTAGGATATGAAATACGCAAGAAGCAAATGTCCTTTTTTTTTTTTTAAAGAATTAGAATTATTTTTCTATAACTTACTATAAACATTTGTCAAATCAATTAGACATTTCTTGGGCCCTGTAATGGTGCTAATTATCATTAATTATATAGTATTATGTTATTTACTCATTTGGCCTTATAAATTGTATCTCTCTTCCACGTAACCTCTGTTCCATGATGCAGGAACCATCCCTGTATTGTTCATTTGTGCCTGACCCCGGTAAGTGCTTAATAAATGTTTGCTGAGGGATGAGGATGACTCACTTGTGTTTGGATTCTTACTGCATTCCTAGGGAGAAAGCTTGGGAATGCTTTGGAAACTCACCTCTATCACTAACAGTTCTGTGACCCTGGATATTCAATAGCTTAAGCCTATCCGTAAAAGTGCTATCAGTAATATGTACTTCTCAGGCTTGCCACAAGGAATAAACTTCCTAATAACTGTTGGTAGCACTTAGAACAGTGTCTGCTGCATACAAGTTGCTTGAAAGATACCAGTCGACAGTATCTGAATTCCTCTTCTTGTGCTAGCTGTGATTTACCTCTTTCTGCAATTGTTTCTAACTTACTCTAATGGTTAAGAGCAGACATTCTGGAGTCAGAAGTTCTGTGCCATCTTATTACATAAGAATGTGACCTTGAGCTAGTTGATTAAACACTCTATACTTGGTTTTCTCATCTGGAAAACGGGGATGGTAATAACAGCACTTGTTGCATAGGATTATTGTGAGCACAGAGTGAGAAAATGCTCATAAAATGCTTCAAAGAGTGTGACAGAGAGTAAGTGCTCAGTAAAGGTCAGCTATTATTCTCTTACCAGGCCTCTTATTATCTATCATGTTGCATGTAAAGTATAGTTTAAGACTGAGCCCAACTCCTGGTTTATTTCCCTGGGGAAGGAGTTATTCATTCCGACTTGGCCATGACATGACTGTCAACTCACAGAGCAGCTGCCCAGAGGCTTATCTGGTCTTGGGCACTGCAGCACCCTGCAGAACTTTAAGAGGGGGTGGGGTTGGCTATTATGTTGGAAGAAATAATAACAATTAACATTATTTTGTGCCAGATTCTGTGTAAGGAACTATAACCCTATTATTACTCCCATCTTAATAGATGAGGAAATAGAGGTGTAGAGAGTGGTTATCCTTTGCCCCAGCCAGTGTTTGGGGGAAATCAGGCCTTATGCCCAGGGAGTCTGCACTGTTAACCATCAACTCATCCCACTTGCTGCATTTATCATAAAAAAAGAGGCTAATTTAATCAATACTTTATTGCACTTTTGATTGCAAATTTTTATCTTTACTTCCACTCAGGAGAGCCCAAACCTTGGAAACATAAGCAGCCTTCACACAGTAACATCAGGTTAATCTATTAGAAACAGAAAGGGAAATAAGCCTGAAACACAAAAGGAGGGAACACTTCCTTTTTAGATAAAATAATGAGAAATGCCAAAAAACTAAAAACTAGCCAACACATTTGGATAAAAAAATCCTTTGGTTTTTAATAACAAATGAAGAATGTCATAAATATAACCAGACTTGTTATCTCATTTTGTTTTTCATGCCCAATTTATGACTGAATTAACTTTTCAGCTAGAATTCTAAATATATTTATCCTGCTAGGTCTAGTTCTCCATTTGCAATATTATCTTTATAGCCATTAGCTAGGGGAAGAATGTGAGTATGGTGGACAGTTCATTTCTTGATGCCAATCTCCAAATTCAACCACTGCTTGTCCCTTGCTTGGGACTAAAAAAAGGCTTAGATTCTAAACCAACTTCACCATTTTAGTGAAATTTTAAATGTGTCTTCCTTTTATTGAAATTTTAAATATGTGTTCTTTTTACTCAGTAATTTCCCATTTAGAATTTTATTCAAGAGAAACGCCCACAAAATATGCAAAGATATAAACCAGGGTATTTACTGTTCTGTTGTTTGTAACTGAAGATAAATGGAGCTAACTGAAATATCCATTCGGAAGGGACTGGTTGTATGTATCATAATGTGGTCATACAGTGGAATAAATTAGGTAGAGTTGTATACACTGATTAGGCTGTGCTCATAACACTCATAATATTACAGAAGGGTTTTGGAAGGACAGACATCAATAACTGCAAACTCAAATGCATAGGGGGGCCAGACTGGTTTTAGAAATGGGTCAGGTAGGGACTGTGACAACCTTGAGAACATGAAAAGCAACTGACACCACTCAGCTTCAGCTAATCTTTGCTAATGAGTTGGCAGATCTTTGGATTTTGCCTGAAAACCTATAAATCATAGTACTTTTCATGCTACTTTGTGATAGTCTATTTACTTCTCTACCACCTTGAAAGCTCCATGAAAATATTTCAGTTACATGAACCTCCTGATTTTTATTTTGTGGCAACCATTAGAAATATTAAAAAAAATATATTGTAAGTGGTCATCTGTGAACTGGGATTTGTCTCGCAGGCTCACTGCCTATCAGCCTCTAACATATTCTTACAATGGTTATCTTTGGTAAATCGTATTTTGGGATAATATCAGAGTATGGTCTTCCACTGTACTATCTATACATTGCTTTATATTTGAGGGTGTTTTTGTTTGTTTGACCATGGCAAGAACCAGTTTACTGGTCGAGGTGGGGGCAAGGGGTCTATACAATGAGGAGTGAGGGCTCAGCCCTCCCCAGTGACTTAGAAATTCATTCCTCCACCAGGTTCTGGAGGTAGGCCTTGTACTGGTGAAGGGAAGGGAGAGTGGGTGGCTGTTGGAAATGTGCAAGTTGACAGTGCTCTCCAGTAAGGAGGCATCCCCTAATAGGGCTGTGTCTAGCAGAGCCCTAAGCCTCTTGGGAACAGCCTTGAGTATCACAAGCCTCTTGATCCACAGCTGGTCCTGGGGCCATGACTCCCCCACCAAGAAACAGAGGGTGTAGCTTGGGGAGTGTCCACTTCCTTCAGAGATGATGATCAGATCTGCCCGGAAAGGACCCTCGTCAAACATGCTTCCTTCCCTGATCCTGGAGACCTCGCCATTGGCCCGTGATCCCTGCCAGGAAGGAGCTTCTCGCTCACAGCCCAGGCTATCTGGCGGTGTCCCAACCTTTGGGCCTAGAGAACTGATCCACCCTCCACAGAACTAGCATCTCCTCCCCACCCACCCTGCCCTCAGGGAGCTCAGCCCAAGCCTCCAGAGGCTGGTCATGGCCCTGTCAAGGACACTCCAGGTCTGGCGGTCTTATTAGCTGCCCAGGCCATGTCCTATCCCTTGCTTCTGACCGCACCAGCCATGGGTCCCTAAAGCAGAAGACAATCAGCTGGAAGACCTGGCAGTCCTGGGAAAAGGTGGTACAAGGTGGAACCTCGAACTTCCAGTCTGAGCAGCTGCAGCAGCGACACAGAGGGAGAGACTGAGAAGTGTAGGGCGGCCCAAAGCCCTGGTCCCAGTCCCTCCCACCTTCCCGCTGGCACTCACCTTCCTCCGACACCAACAGCCGCCTCAGTGGGTTTTCAGTGGGTTCCGAGTTTGGGCAAAGAGCAGAGATGCCCAAGTAGGGGCTCAGCAAGAGCTGAGAGGGATGCTCAGGGGCCACAGCAAGGCTTGAGGACGCCCCCCGCCTGGGAATGGGGCCAAGACCATGTCACTCAGTAACTCCTCCCGAATGTTCTCTGGGTATCAGAGGTACGGTGCTGCCCTTGTTGTCTGGAGAGGTATCCGGCTCAGGAAAGTCCCCAACTCCTAAAGTGACAAACTTGTAAGATGCTGCGCACAGGTCGCGGGGATCCTTGCTGGGTCCTCCGCTCAGCGCTACACTCCCTTCTGGTGGACGGCGAACCGGGGATTCCCCTTCTGGGCCGGCGGGTCAGGGCACCCGCACCGCAGGTCTCGGCCTGGCCCAGGTCTGGAAGAGGCATCGTTGTCCTCTGGTCGAGGACCCTGCTGCCCCCGGTGCGTCCAAGACCTGAGGATGAGGAGCACATGCCACCCTGGTCCCGCTCCCCGGCCAGGTAGGATCCCAGGCCTCCTGGCACCGGGCGTCCGGGTGGGGGCGGGGAATGGCCCAGCCAGGTCTGGATTCCCGGCACCTCTCCCAGTTGTAGCTGCGTGGCCCCTTACCGACAGCACAGCTTTAGAGCCGTGGGGCTTTCTTTTCTGTCTACCGCTTTATAATAGAAAATACAAATGCTGAAAACGCATTTACCCTGGCCTATGCTAAGAAGTTCTGAACCAAAGTGAGTTTCCAGATTAGTTCACACTAGAACCAGGTCCAGGAGTTCGCCTACCTTTGGTTTGGCCACCGATCTCAAGAATCTTGAATTTGGTGCATACCCCTGGGCTCATCTAGATACATCTAGATAATGATAATGGGCTCATCTAGATAATGTTTTGGACTAGGGCCTTGAGATACTTCTGACTATGTTGGACTATATGAGTCTCTGGGAGTGGAAACAGCATCTTAAAGACGTTGGGAGAGAACAATCCTACCTCTCCTGGTGTATCCATATCTCCCTATGCATTTTCCCACCTGTATTTCCTGGTGGGAAAATGCATAGGGATCATCATTCATTAATTTACTCATTCACTTATTCATTCATCAAAGGTAGTGTTTACTGTGTGTTGGGCCACAGGTCCCTTCATTGGAGCTTGCGACTTGGAAGGTGATACCAAAGTAAATAGATGATCACAAAATAGAAGGAGAAGTGTGATGAGGGTCAGCACATGGTGCTGTGGGAGACCCGCCCTGGAAATCAGGGAACACTTCTCTTAAGAGGTGGCACCTGGGCTGAGTTGGGAATTCCATGCCGAGAGACCCACAGGTGTGAGGGCATGAAGGCAGGAGAGGACCTGGGACCTTCCGGGAACAGCCTGTATTCTCTATAGCCTGGGCACTGAGTTTGGGGCAGGGCGTGTCAGCCTTCAGGACTGGAGTGTGGGCAGCCACCTGGTCACAAGGGCTTTGATGAAGCAGTCTGAGAGGCCTGGGCTCCATCTGAAAAGCAGCTGAGAGCCATGTGCAGGTTTTAGGCTAGGGAGGTTTTGGAGCTGTTCTATATATTTATGTCAACAAATATTTTCACCCAGAGTTTTCATTTTATGTTTCCTCGATTTTATGAACCAAGGGGGAAAATACTATGTATTTAAGTGAAAAGGGAAAGTAACTTTTTTTTTTTTCTTAAACAAAAACAAAAAGCCTCCAAGGGCACCTAGCTGATTCAGTTAGGAGAGCATGTGACTCTTGATCTCTGGGTCGTGAGTTTGAGCCCCACGTTGGGTGCAGAGATTACTTAAACATAAATGAACTTAAAAGCAAACAAACAGGGGCACCTGGGTGGCTCAGATGGTTAAGTGTCTGCCTTCGGCTCAGGTCATGATCCCGGGGTCCTGGGATTGAGCCCCACATCGGGCTCCCTGCTCGGCGAGGAGCCTGCTTCTCCCTCTCCTCCTGCTTCTCCCTCTCCTCCTGCTCCCCCTGCTTGTGCTCTCTCGCTCTGTCAAATAAATAAATAAAATCTTCTAAACAAACAAACAAATAAACCTCTACGAAATGATGACTGAGAAACTGTAGTTTCTAAGCTTTATACCTTCTTGTGCTCTTAGATTTTAGAGACATTTCATGACATGGCATACACAGCCTGCAAGTTAGTTAAGCCATCAGCTTAGAAGGTTGCTGGTAGATTCCATGCCAGTTTCGAGGGTATGTATGTGTTCTGTATGGGGAGCTGGTTAAAGGCATCCATAACATTATGATAATCCTCCCTGAATATCGCTAGGGTTCCAACTGGTATTTCATCTCATTCCTGGCGTCCTTGCCCACTAAGGGCTTTACTTCCCTGGAAAGGTGGGTGAATACTCAGTTAATGGGAAGAGCAGAAACATGTTCAGTTTGTTGAGAACTTGACTTCCCTGTCTCGGAAGCGGAAAGGGAAAAGTCTGTGGCTTTTGAGAGCAGAAGACGGGTGGGGAGGAGCAGACGGGGTGATTGATGATGCTGTGAAAGCCACACAATTGCTGTCAAGGTGGTTTTTCACCCCTGGAGCATGGTGATCTCATTTGCTGCTGCATTTGCTTTCAGCCTTGGTTTTCTGGTCTCCTGGCCATGAGGACACGTGTGAATATGCTGAATGTGTATGTGTGCTCCCGGAAGGCCGGGAGGATTTTACAGACAGACTAAGCGGGATTCAGATTCTACTCTGCACCTTGCTTTGTGAGAGCCTGGCACAGTTGCTTACCTTACGTGATCTGATTTCAGGATGCTTACCTGGCATGGACTTTTGTGAGAATTAAGTGAAATGAGATATTTATGTATCATGACTGGCACCCAGCTGCTGCTCCATAGATGTTAATTTCTTTCCCAACCCTGGACTGAAGCTGCCTTTAATTGGTTTCCAGGGGACTAGCCATTTGTCTCCTTGACTCTCTGTCATGCTTCCTTTTCACCGGTAAGGAAACATATTTAGGGTAGCAGAACGACGACCTGCATTCCAGTCCTTGTGTTACTACTTACTTTGGATAGGTGGCTCAATACTTTTGAGACTTAGATTCCCTCTCTATAAAATGGGAACAGTAATGCTCAATGTTCCTGTACCTTCTACAGTGTTTGTGAGGACTCAGTAAAGTAAGGCAGGGTTCTCAAACTTTAGAATGTACCAGAATCATTCATTTAAAACTTGTTAAAACAGATTGCAGGACTCTGTCGTCCTCAGGGGTTCTGATTCTGTAGGTCTGGGGGGGGCCTGAAAATCTGCATTTCAAACCAATTCCCAGGCCACACTTGGAGAACAGTGCCTGGCACACATTGAACACCAGATGGATGTGAGCTACTATCATCCGTTGTCTTTTGGGGCAGGGGCAATATGATAGACACCACAAGCTGGCTAGAATTCTAATTTTAGGGTCCTTGTTTTGACTATGTGAAATAATTACTTAATTTTCAATTTATATAGAACTGATAAAAGGAGTGAGGAGGAGGGCGCCTGGGCAGCTCAGTCAGTTAAGCGTCCGACTCTTGATTTCCGTTCAGGTAATGATCTCAGAGTAGTGAGATGGAGCCCCGGGTGGGGGCTCTGCACTCTGCGTGGAGTCTGCTTGTCCCTCTCCCTCTGCGTTCTCCGCCCCCCCCCTAATAAATAAATGAATAAAATCTTTAAAAAAAAAAAGTAGCGAGGAGGAGGAATTTAGTATTTTAGGGGGTAAGAATTTACAAGTCATTTCTGCTAAGAGCATCTGTGTGACCCAGACTGACCAGATCCCATTGGCAGTTTTATCAGTCTGGTCCCCTTGAGGCATTACAGGCTCAAAAAAGAAATTTCTGAAATATTCTCCTACTGCTTTCTACTAGGTGTTGAGGACAGGTTTGGGGGAAATTGGGGAAAATGACAGGAGACTTCCACATGCCAGAGTCTGCTTTGGTCTTTTATAAAAAGTCTCATCATCCCCAGGGTTTTTAAGTATGTCAAGGAAGGATCTTCCCACTGAGGAAATCATAGGCCCTGACTCTTTTATTTTCGAAGGTGGATGGCAAAGATAAGGGGCATGGTGACACCTCTGCCGCTTAATGAGTGGTCTGAATTACAGATCTAAAATTAACAGCTTCTCCTCCTCCCTCCCACCTACCCACCCAATACTTAAACTCTCCTTTGTCATTGCTTCTCAGAGCACTTGGGTTGCAAGAAATGCTACCTGGATCTGCAAGCCTTTAAAAACAGCCAGGGGTGGGGCTGAGTGTTGAATTAGGGTTCAGAGTCTAGGTTCTGTGGTCAGGTAGATGGGGCCCATCTCCTGATTTTGTAGCTTGGAGTGTGACCTCATCAAGTGACCTTCTGAACTCCATTTTCTTATCTAAATTGAAGGCAGTAACAGTACTCGTTTCAAAGGGTGCTTATGAGGGATAATTAGGTAAGCATGTGAGGACTCAGTGAATGACAAATGTTGTTTCTTTGGGGGGACTTTTAAGAGTTCCAACTCCTGCATGCCTTCCCTGAGCAGTCACTTTTACAGAATTCTCCAGCAATGTTCATTTGGTTCGTGGGGCCTACATTCTCAACTTTTCCCAATTTCTTTATATAGCTTTGGACTACAGGAGAAGGGAGGAGCCCTCTGCATGGGGCCTGGGGAAAGAAATGCGGACTCGGGGACAGTGGAACTTTCTATGAGGAATCCGACCCTGTGTGACCCCAAGAACTTCTCAACCCCTGTGGGGCAGGGGTTAGAGCCATGAGCCGAAGGATCTCTTCTCACCTGGTGATGTGGGACACTCAGTGGTTTCAGAGGCCAAGGTGACAGAATGCAGACTTGGGGTAAGGGGTACAGTGCGAATCTAAGGGACCCCAAGTCTGTTAGCCTTCCCAGGAGGCAGCATCCCGGGCCGCACAGCAGTGTTTCAGTAGAGGCCACAGCATTCATGGGATGAGAAGGCAATTCCTATAGGAACTTGTGGGTGGGTAGTAGATAGTAATGTACATGAGGGGATTGTTCCCGGGGTTTTCCCTCTGGGTGGGGAGAAATCTCTAAATAATGGTGGTGGGAGGGACTGTGATTTTACAGGTGGCAGCAGTGAGGCAGGGGACTTTGAGTGATGTAGCTGAAGCATGCTGCCCGGTGCTGGCCACATGGTAAGCGTCCAGGAACCGGTCATTATTACCAGCTGTTCCCTGATACCCTGACCTCTTCCCGGTGCCCGCAGGACTGGGCAGTCTCTGCTGTGAGCGTCAGAGGATGGGGGAGCTCTCAGCCCCTCCTTCCCTGGAGCTCTTTGGAGGATGCAGAGTGGGACATTAACTTTATTTCAAGTTTATCTTCTCCGTCACAAGCATGATGTATCTGCTTTTGAGAGGAAAGAGTACCTTCACCTTAGGTGCCAGGAAGTAGTGATGATCCTGGCTGGCTTTGAGGAGCACTAGATTGGAGTCAGGAGACCTGGGTTCAAGTCCCAGCTCAATTACTTTTGAGATGTGAGGCCATAGGGGAAAGGAATAAAAAGAGAGAGAGAGAGGGAAACAAGCCATAAGAGACTCTTACTGATAGAGAACAGACTGGGGGTTGATGGAGGGAGGTGGGCAGGGGATGGGCTAGATGGGTGAGGGGGATTAAGGAGGGCACTTGTGATGATGAGCACTGGGGGTTGGATGTAAGTCATGAGTCACTGAATTCTGCTCCTGAAACCAATACCACACTACATGTTAAATACCTAGAATTTAAATAAAAACTTGACACATGAATAAACAGAAATGTGAGGCCACAGGCTAATTATTTAACTTCCTCATTTGTAAAATGGGGACAAAACTGCCTGTCCTACCAACAGATAATAAACATAAAGATGTTTTGAAACTGTTAAGTTCTGTGAAGGGAATTAAAGAAAGTGGTTTTGGCGTGGCTGATGATGAAGTCCTCTAGGGCTATTGGCATTCAGTGAGGGGATGGTCTTTTATTCCGAAATGAGGACTAATGAGAGAGTTCAAGCATGGAGCCAGGGGAGGGACACAGAGGTATTTTGGGATATCCCTGCGTGTTCAGTACCTCCTCCTGAGGCCAGTTCACAGGACACGAGGCCAGTAATATTACCAGAAGGCATCAGTGGGCCAAACCTGAGGGTGCGACAGGTGGCCCTCCCTCTCTACTGCTATGGTTGTTTATTGCTGTCTACCTTCCAGGCTGGGAACTTCTAGGCTCTTAGCACAGGGCCTGCCATACAGTGGGTTCACAGAATGATTTTGTGAGTAAGTGAGTGGGAGGATGTGTTTTCTTTTTTTGGATCGTGGTCCTTGACTATTTTCTGCACATTTACTCTCGTTCTCACACCTCTTCTCTTTCCAAAATATCTTCAAAGCAATCCACAAACCAGAACTTGGAAACACCAATCCTTGGGACTAAAAAAACCAGGAACACCTGAGAAAGAAAAATATGGATTGTTCCTTCCTGAGCCATTTGTGCCTTGGGGGCCAACTTTGGGGACGAAAGGAGACTCCCGAATTGGTTGCTGGTGATAGAATGGGGTGGGGGCAACAGGCAAAATCTGTGGAGAATCAGTCTGTCCTGACACAACAGTACTGTTCGTTCCGTAACTTAGAAGAGATGTGAACTCTAGGGACTTCCAGCCCTGGAAATAATTGCTTTCTCAAAAAAGACCGGGAACTTACAAAATAAATCTGGTGATGGCTCCTTGTGTAATTAGGGTTGAAATGGGTGATCTGTGTGTTTTCTGAAGGCTTCTATGATTCTAAGCAAGGGAACAGCTCAATTTTTTGCTGGGTTCCTTTGTTGTTCCCATAACCTTTTAGGAATGGTGACAACAATGACATTGATGTGGAGAGTGCCTTTCCTCTGGGGGCTTGCTCTGTACCGCCCCCCCATGCTTACTTTGACTCGTTTTTTCACAACAACCCATTAAGGTCAGTAAATCTCCACCCCATTTTACAGACGAGGAAACTGAGGCTCAAGGGGTTAAGTAATTTCCCCAAGGTAACACAGTCAGTCGCCTTCATTTGAACTATGTTTAAATCCTGGTCTGATAGTTACATCCATGCCCTTCTCCACCCCCTGAACTGCCTCCTTCAAAAAGTGTAAGGTCGGGCGCCTGGCTGGCTCAGTTGGTTAAGCAGCTGCCTTCGGCTCAGGTCATGATCCCGGAGTCCCGGGATCGAGTCCCGCATCGGGCTCCCTACTCGGCGAGGAGCCTGCTTCTCCCTCTGGCCCTCCCCCCTCTCATGTACTCTCTCTCTCATTCTCGCTCTCTCAAATAAATCTTTAAAAAAAAAAAAAGTGTAAGGTCGCCTCTGAAGTATTTTCTAAGCAGTTGAAATAAAGCCCTTCAAAATATAGATCGTGTGTATTTCGTGGACAAGAAATCCTCCCCCCTCCCCAATACCTCCCTTCAAGAGCTTTTTCATGCACTGCTCACCCCCCAGGGTTCAGCCTGGAGCCTGGGGGAGAAAATGGGACAAGGGAACAATAAAACAAAAGGCTCCAAGGCCTGTAACCGATCGTGATTGAAACGCACTTTCCCAGCTTCACAAAATGTCAGTCTGATTCTCTTTGTTCTAAAAGTTCTGCTTTCACAAAGCATCAATTTCCCCTAATAATAAGCCTTTTTATTCTTCATCTAATGATGCAGCCTGGTCTTGAGAATTCTTATGATCTCTATTGCTCATCCAAGGATGACAGAAGCACGCACAATGAATTTCTCACTTCCTTCCTTTACCTTTCATATCTATCATACATGATTTCCACCCCAGTGCAAGCAGGGGCTCTGAGCACTGTCCCCCCATTTCCTCTACCCCGTTGCTCTCACACAGCCACGAACAGCTCTTTGAATTCTCCGCACAGCATCATCGGTTCTCCGTGAATAAGATCATCTTTCTTTTTTTCCCCACCGCTCCACAGTGACTCTTGTGTCCTGCTGTGGGCGCTTCCCCATGGCGGGGGTGGGGGGGCAGTATTTTTGACTGGTTGAGTGTTTGAAGTAACATTTATCACCCATGAACTGTGTTCCAGGCATACTCAGAGTTTGAACAGGTGATCTCATTTGCTGCTCACAACACCCTGATGTGGGGGGTCCTGGTAGTAAACCCACCTGTAGAGAGGAGGAAGCTGAGGCACAAGAAGTCCAAAGCCCTCTAAGTGTCTAGATTCTAGAGCCTCTCTTAACCATTGGGTCTCACTGGCTTGAGGTTGTCTGGAAACTTCTATGTGAAAGTTGGACAGTGTTGAGAATATCTGGCTTTTGAAATTTTCAGCCCAAAGGGCTCTAGAGAATCACGGTGGACAATAACATTGGAAGGGTCGAGCCATGCAATAACAATAGCTATAGAGTTTACAGAACAGCCACAGACCATATGAGATTACCAAAAAAGGACACAAAGCAGGGCCCAGGAATGGTAGTGGGAAATGCCCCTGCTCTTGCCTCCACCGGTCACGGCCTACGAGATCTTCTCCCAGTCAGCTGCATCGTCCCTTCACTTCTCTGTCACCGCGGCCATCCAGAGATTGGTAGTGGGCCCTTAGGACGGCAGTTCCCAGTTTCACATGGGTCAGTGTCACTTGGGGAGCTTATCTAACACGCAGATTCTGGAAATTCTGATTCAAGAGGCCTGGGTGAGAGAGACTCACTGTTTTCCATTCTTAACTAAGCACCTCAGAAGATCCTAATGCAAGAAGCCTCCAAGCCACTCTTTAAAGTAACCACTGCTTCTCGGATTACAGCATTAGGAAAGGAAAACAAGAAGCCTAGTTGTCTGTGGCCTAGCTTTGCCTCGAGCACTCTCTCATGGATGGCTAGGAGCCCAGCATCACTTGGTTGGTTGGTGCTCTTTGGTCTTTACCTCTGCCGCTGGGGAGGGGCAGCTGAGTAGCTCTTCGTCTGGATCTGCTGTGCTTATTGTAGGAGCTCAGTAATATTTGTTATTATTTTTTTATTCTTCTGGACTAGAATCAAGATTTTTATCTTCTGGTCTGAGATCTCCTACCAGGAGCTTTTCTAACCTTTGAATCCCCATTTAGACCTACTGAAATGATAGGAAAGAAACACTGCACTAAAGAAAGACGCCTGCCTGTTTAGGTGTGGACACAATTGAAGTTGCCTCAAAACTCGTTTCCTCTGATTAGATTATGCTGGAAACCTCACATCTCACAGGAGGCTTTTTTCCCAAGAAGAGGAGTGGCTACCCTTCCCATCCCAGATATGATCTCCTGCCAGGCACTCCCGATTGTTGCACTCATTTTACGGCCAACACATCAGTGTCTCGTTGCCTTTAATCACCATCTCCATCGGGTTAGTAATAAATCTCTGAACAGGTTCTGCAATTAGTTATTTGGTTTTTCTTGGTCTCTAGCATGCGTCTAAAACCAGGACTCTTCTGATGTCCACACAGGCTATAGGCTCGAGTAGGTCAGGAAACGTCTGTCTCGAGAGGCTAGCACAGTGCCTGAAATACACAAGGTGTTCAGTAAATGTTTGTGGATTAAGTGATTGTAATTTTACAAATCCACAGGTTTGGTTGTTTTTTTTTTTTTTCTATGCTTTCCCTTTCCTTCACATTTTTATTTAAATTCTAGTTAGTTAACATACAGTACAATATTGGTTTTAGGAGTAGAATTCAGTAATTCATCACTTAAAAATAACAGCCGGTGCTCAACAGGACAAGTGCCCTCCTCAATGCCCACCACCCATTTAGCCCATCCCCCACCCATCTCCCTCCATCGCCCCTCAGTTTGTTCTCTATTAAGAGTTTCTCTCCCTCTCTCTTTTTTCTCCCTTTCTCATATGTTCATCTGTTTTGTTTCTTAAATTCCACATATGAGTGAAATCATGTGGTATTTGTCTTTCTCTGACTTTTCTTTTTTAAAATTTTTTATTGTTATGTTAATCACCATACATTACATCATTAGTTTGTGATGTAGTGTTCCATGATTCATTGTCTGTGCATAACACCCAGTGCTCCACGCAGAACGTGCCCTCTTTAATACCCATCACCAGGCTAACCCATCCCCCCACCCTCCTCCCCTCTAGAACCTCAGTTTGTTTTTCAGAGTCCATCGTCTCTCATGGTATGTCTGACTTATTTCTCTTAGCGTAATACACTCTAGCTCCACACATGTTGTTGCAAATGGCAAGATTTCATTCTTTTTGATGGCTGAGTAATATTCCAGTGTGTGTGTGTGTGTGTGTGTGTGTGTGTACCCCATATCTTCTTTATCCATTCCTCAGTTGGTAGACATTTGGCCCCTTTCCATGGTTTGGCTATTGTAGGTAATGGTGCTATAAACATCAGGGCACATAGACCCCTTCAAATCTGTATTTTTGTATCCTTGGGGTAAATACCTAGTAGTGCAATTGCTGGATTATAGGGTAGTTCTATTTTTAACTTTTTGAGGAACCTCCATACTGTTCTCCAGAGTGGCTGCACCAGCTTGCATTCCCATGTAGGTTTTTGTTTTTGTTTTTTTGAGGCAGCTGTCCCCAGATGAGACTCTGTGGGACTGGATAGGTATACATCCAAATAAAATGTCATGCTTCTTGGACAAAAATGAGAAAATTTAGGACATTGTTTTAGTTTTGTCGTAAAGCTAAATTTATTTAGTGTAGAAATACTGCCTATTCTGAGCCTGTGTTCTTCCTAACTTGGGAGTATTAAAATTACCCTTTTGTGAGGTGACAATAGATGTGACTGTATTGACTAAACTGACTCCCACCCCATTCTTCTGAGGAGGCTCCTACATCCCTTGCCTAGATGATTTGCCTAGGTGACTCCAGGTAACTCCAGAAGTAGCCTGCCCAAGCCTACTCTTCCCCCTTATCTATCAGGACTTCTCATGACAAACCAGGGAAGCTGATTCTAGCTTTTGCTAGTGTGAGGTATTTTCTCAAATACAGAAAAGAGTATTTAAAAGATGATGGGTCTAAATGCAGGGTGCTCTCCTGAGTTGGATCCTGGAGCAGAAAAAGAGCACCAGTGGAAAAACTGGTAAAATTCTAATAAAGTTTGTAGTTTAGTTAATGGCAGTCTACCCGTATTAATGTCTTTGTTGTGCCAGATGTACCATGGTTATGTAAGATGTTAGTAGGAGAAACTGGGTGAAGAGTATAAGAAGTCTCTGTACTATTTTCGTAACTTTTCTAAGGATTTAAAATTATTCCAAAATAAAAAGTTTATTAAAAAAAAGATAAATGCTCACAGTCTTGGGTGTGGAACAATTCAGTTGACCAGAGTTACCTTTTTTAAAAATGTAAATCAGAGCATATCAGTATCCTTCTTAAACTCTCTCAGTGGCTTCCCATTGCTCTATGAGTAAAATTCCAAATCCAGGCGCTGGTTACTTCTCCTACCTCACCTCCTCTCTGTCTACTCTGTTTTTGACCACTTTATTCTACTCACACTGGCCTTCCTCCAGTTTCTTGATGAGGCTGTGCTTGTCCCCGTTTTAGGCCTTTGCCCTGGTTTCTGTCTTGGATGCTCTTCCTCCAGGTCTTCACAGGCTGGCTTGTCTTGGCATTTGGGTGCCTTTGCTGCCCACCCACTCTAAAGTAGCTTCCCTGCCTATCCTCTCCTTCGTTTCACTCTGCTCTGTGTTCTTCACAACACTTAACACCATCTGTCAAATTATTTAAATGATTTATTTGCTTATTATTTGTTTATTGTCTTCTCCTCTCCCCGGGATGTCAGAGGTTTATTGTTCATCACTGTATCTCTATCACCTAGAGCAATGTCTGGCTTATGACAGGGGTTCTGGAATTATTTGCTGCGTGAATGAAAGAAGGCACACTTCATCCAGAAAGCCTCCATGACTCCTGGTCAGGCATAAGAGCCCTCCATTCAGTTTCCATGGCCTCTGGCACTTCTCTTTCCCACAGCTCTTGCCACAGTGGGTTGTAACTGTCCACCGACCCATTTGTCTCCTTCACTAGGCCCTGAGCTCTGATGGGTAGAATGATGTTACTACTTTTTTACTCTTAGAGATGGCATAATGCCTGGGACAACACTGACACCCAACAGTGGTAAAACTCATTAGGGCCCCTGGCTTAGACACTTGCTGGCCAACTTGGGGAGTCAGAAGTAAACCCTATTTTATTATTATTAATTTATTTATTTTGGGGGAGAGAGCATGCAGGGGAGTGGGGAGGGGCAGAAGGAGAGAGAGAATTTTAAGCAGGCTCCACGCTCAGTGCAGAGCCTGATATGGAGCTGGATCTCACAACCCTGAGTTCATGACCTGAGCCGAAATCAAGAGTCGAATGCTTAACCGACTGAGCCACCAGGCGCCCCAGAAGTGAACCCCTTTTAGACAAAACCAGTCACTGATCACTTCATTTATCTTTGTAGTGTTGGTCCCTTGCACTGGAATGACAGTTTGTGCATTTTAAATAAATAAAGGAGAGAATGGGACAAAATAGCCTGGCTATGGGATTGGAGGGGGAGTTCAGAAAGAAATGGACTTTGACATTCAGCCAATATCTAAGTACTGCCTGGAGTGTACTCTCAAGGGAGGAGTGAATTGACTGTTTCATATTTGTCCTGTCTTTCTATGTTTTATCTCTTACCTGTTTCCTTGGGTCTCTTGTCAGTCATATTTTCTCCAGGTAGAGTTTTTTTTTGACCCTACTGTCTTCGTTTCATTTCAGTCTCCTTTTCATCCTACCTCCTTTCTGGTACTAAGCCAGTCTTTTCCAAACTGTAGACCCACAGCTGCTACTTTGGCTTTCCCAGCAACCTCACTCAGCAATCACCACAATATGCAAGCGACACCCAGGGAAAGAAACAACCTCTTCCCCTAATGAAGTGTCAGCCCTTCATCTTCTCTGATTTAAGCAAGAAATGCCATAGAATCTTGGAAAGAATGTATAACTCGGAGCTAGACTGAATGGCTTTCAAAACCCTTTCTTAGACATACAGGTGGCCAACAGACAGATGAAAAGATGCTGAACATTGCTTATCATCAGGGAAATGCAAATCAAAACCACAATACGATGTCATATTATACTTGTCATAATGGCTACAATCAAAAACACAAACAACAAGTATTGGCAAAAATGTGGAGAAAAAGGGGCCCTCATGTCCTGTTGGTGGGAATGCAGTTTGGTGCAGCCACTGTGGAAAACAGTATGGAATATCCTTAAAAAGAATTGAAAATAGAATTACTGTATGATCCTGTAATTCCACTACTGGGTAGTTACCCAAAGAAAACAAAAACACTAATTCAAAAAGATATATGCATCCCTATGTTTATTGCATTATTATTTACAGTAGCCAAATTATAGCAGCTCAAGTGTCTACTGACAGATGATGGATAAAAAGGATGTTACACACACACACACACACACACACACACACTGGAATGTTATTTGACCATAAAAAGAATGAAATCTTGGCATTTGCAACAACATGCATGGGTAGTCCTAGAGTGTATAATGCTAAGTGAATAAGTCAGTCAGAGCAAGACAAATACCAGATGATTTCATTCATATACGGAATTTAAGAAACAAATAAAAAACAACAACAACAAAAAGAGACAAAAAACCCAGACTCTTAAATACGGAGAACACACTGGTAATTACCAGTGGGGAGGTGGGTGGGCAGATAGGTGAAATAGATAAAAGGGAGTAAGGGTGCACTTATCTTGATGAGCATTGAGAAATGTCTAGAATTTTGAATCATTATACTATACACATGAAACTAATATAACACTGTGTGTTAATTATACTTCAATAAAGAAAAGAAAACCACAACCTGTTTTGTAATAAGTGAGTGATTTAGGGCAGGAAGTTTAACCTCCCAGAGCCTTGGTTTCCTCATCCACAGAATGGGAATGTGGCTATTGATGGACACATGCATGCACGTGTACACACACACACACACACACACACACACACACATCAAATGGCTTACCTTCTTATCCTTTCAATGTTAGCTTAAATCTTATCTGCTTTCTCTGAAGTAGGTCCCTTGGTCTCAGTCATAGCCCTTCTCACAATTTATAGTGAGTTGATTTATATGTGTTTCGTGTCCTTTCCCCCATTAGAGTGCAGAAAGGAGGTATAGTTATCGTTAGCACTGTACCCAAGGCTTTGCAACAGAGGTTAGTATCGAGGTGGTAGATTATTATGTCATTATTAATCCACTGTTTTTATGGACAGTGGGGAAATTATTGCGAAGAAGAGAAATACACATCTCTGGGCAACAAGATCCTCTTTTTTGGTTAATGGAGAGACTAATTTATTTAGATCCGTGAAGGTCAAACCATGGTCTGGGGGTGCTGACCAAAAGGATCTTACCTTCCAGTGAGAGCTTGTGTTTCAGTGGCTGTCAATTTCCGATCAGCCCCCGAGTTTGAGAAGATAAAGTTTCTTGGATGTCTCTTGCCCTCCAGTCTGTTTGTGTAGTTTCGATTTATTTTAGTAATGAATTCAGTTGGCATTCTCCCTCTGGAACCCTGTTATTAAAACAAACTTGACAGAGACTCTGCTTGCAGGTACCACAGCATAGGAATGAAATGAACTCCCATGTACAATATGAGTCTCAATATTGGTTCAGCCTTGGCATGACACTTAGAATGAGTGAGAGCAATGGGGATCTCATTAATCCTCACAATTTAGCACCAGCCTCCAGGAGAGGAGAAAATCTTGTCTGATTGCACTGTCCTGTTAGCCTTGTAAATTCACAGGAGAGGGCAGTAAAAGGAGCAGGAATATTTATCCCAACTCTTTGGTCATTTGCTCACGAATCTAAGACAGAAGACTAACTGAAAAGGATTTATATACATAAAATGAAATCGTGGTGAGAAGGCTCAGATAGGTGGAGAGAATTATTGTCAGTCATTCATTCATCTTTCATTTACTGAGCATCTACTATGTGCTAGGCACTATTCTGGGCACTGCGAATGGAAAAGTTAAGAAGCCAGTCAAAATCCTTGCCCTCAAAGAGCTTATATTCTGGTAGGAAGAGAGAGACACCAACCAAATGAGCAAGTTAATTAGTAACTTCTGTAAAGAAAATAAATCCGGGTAATGTTAATAGGACTCTCAGATGAGAGTAGTGGGAACTTTTAGGCTAAGAGGAAAGACTTCTCTGAAGATGTGACATGGGAATGAAAAGTGGAGTTTCGGATGGCCGCAGCTGCAGAGATGGAAGTTAGCATGCCTGCTAATGAACAGAATGGGAGGAAGCCTTGTGCCTGGAATAAGTTCAACATCCGGGAGAAAAAGAGACCCCGCAACCCCCTCCAAATGCTAAAATACAAATAATTAACACTTCCACATTCTTAACTACTTACTAGTGATGTTTATTACTTACCAGCAATGTGACCTGGGACAAGTTATTCATTCACTGTTGTCACATGAGAGTCATAAAGTCTATACACCTACATGGCCTTCTTACAGGAATTATACATGACAGCAATAAAGGCTAGTAACTATTGAGTACTTATTATGTGCTGGTCACTGTGCTAAGTGCTTCACATATAATACCGCATTTAATCTTCTTGATAATTAAGAAGCCCTGAAATCCCTGTTTTGCAGGTGAGGAAACTGAGTGCAGGGATAGTGAGTAACTTGCTCACGGTCGTTCAGAGTTGGGATTTGAATCCACACTCTTTTCTTCCAAAGCTCTCAACCTTACCCCCGGTATCTTCCGGATGTGGCAGCCTTACAACGGTGCCCACCGGGCACCTAGCCCAGTGTCTGCAAGTGGTGGCTCCTAGTGCTTCTAGACCCATCGTTACTTACGCACATTGTCTTTCTTCCACTTTACAGCAGTATGATTGATTTTAGACCCTGCATTTTAGAATGTGACTTTCAGAAATCAGGGATTTGCCAGAGAGCTGGAGCTGGAAGCCGGATCATCTGATTCCTAAACCCTAGGTCTTTTCCCCGTCGTGTGCCTCCCCGGAGTTTTTGCTTATTATAATTAAGCATATTTTGAAAGGAACCCTCAGAAATACACACTGAATTTGCTTTTAGTAGATCCAGCTGTTTGCAAAACAATAGGTTCAATTTTCTTCCTTAATACTGCTTCTATTAACATTTAAAAGATCCCTCCATATTCATTGTTCCTATTTTAAGCTGACAAACCATCAGAGCATTTCAGTATTCATCAGCTGATGAAACCCGGCAGGTTTCTGAATCGACACCTACTCTGCCACCTGTTGCCCAGGCGCAGTGCTCTGTGCCTGTCTTGCTCCTCCTTGTGTGCGTCCCAGGAATTTCAGGTTTCCCTGGGACCTCTCAGCGAGGAAACTTTGTTCCTGGTAAGTTAAGTTTCTTTCTCGTTTTTGGCATGTGGTCATTCATGTTCTCTTGGATTTTTAGAGTGGAACTTTAAACTTGAAATTTTCTCTTTAAAAAAATATTCTTGGATGGGATTGTTGGAATACAGAATCTGCCTCTGAGACTGGAAGAAAAACACATCTGAGCTCTCTGCCTGGCCAGGCAATTACAGCTGTAAATGGAAAGCGGACATGACAGAGGAAAAGTAAGGCAGAAGGAGTATCTCTCCCCTTGTTATTCAGGGGGCTAAATCGTCTTCCGATCTTTCTTTGAGAATGGTGCTGATGCATACCTTCAAATCAGATGTGGTCTTTGGACTTGAGATGTCTTCTCCATGTCTCCACGTAGAAGTCTGACAGGCTACTCAGATTTAATGTGATGAAGACAGACTTCTGACTTTCATCCCCGGACTTGCTCTTCTCTCAGTATCCCCATATCTATTAATAGCAACTCTGTTCTTTGATGTGCTCAAGTAAACATGTTGGCGTCTTCTCCGCCATTTCTCCTTCTCTTATATGACCCCGTGTCCAGTTCATCAGCAACACCTGTTGGCCTTCACCTTCAAAATAGATTCAGAAGCTGACCATGTCTCACTGTCTTCACAGCTGCCACCAGGGACCAAGCTACCATCCTCTTTCCTGATTTCTGTGGTCTCTCAACTGGCCTTTTGCTTTCACTCATGCCCTCCTTCTTCATACTCAGTGTGATAGCCACAGTAATCCTTTTAAATCTGCATTTGTGTATGCCCCACCTTTGCTCATAACCCTCCAATGGCTTCCTGTCTCTTAGAACGGAAAGTTAAGGGGCACCTGGGTGGCTCAGTGGGTTAAGCATCTGCCTTCAACTCAGGTCATGATCCCAGCCCCGCGTCAGGCTCTCCCCTGAGCCAGGGGTCTGCTTCTCCCTCTCCCTCTCCCTCTCCCTCTGTGATCTCTCTCGCTTTCCCTCTCTCTCAAATAAATGAATAAAATCTAAAAAAGAAAGTTAAATCCTTAAAATGGCCTATGAAGCCCTCCAGGATCCTGCCCCTCCCCGTCCTAATTCGAATCTCATCAAATCTACCCCCCCATCCATTCCAGAATGTAAGTCCTATGAGGGAGGACTATTTGCCTGATTTTGCACTCTATTTACAGTGCAAACAATAGTACCTGGCGCATAGTAGGCTTGTAAGCATATTTTTTAAATGAATGAATGAATGACTGTTAAGAGATGACCGTAATGCCCGACTCTATTAAGTCGGGAATCATTTCACTACAAACAGAAAACCAATTCAAATTGAATGTGGTTGGATCATTCTGATGTGATTCGAAATTCAGGGGTGCATTACTTTCAGGGTAGCTCTATCCAGGAACTCAGATGAAGCCATTGGTCATTGACTCCCTTTGTCCATTACCTCTTTTTCTTCTCTGTTAGCTTCATTCTGAGGCAGGCTTTCTTGGTCACCATAAACTTCAGCATTACGTAATACTAGGTTAATAATCCCAATGGGGACAAGTCCAAGAGACAATCTCACTGGCCCAGGTTGAATCAGGTGCCTCTTTCTGAACCAGTCACTGTGATCCAGGGTGATGAAGTGCTCCCATTGGCCAAGTTGATTCATCTAACCACCCCTCAAGTAGAATATGAGAGTAGGGATATCCGCCCACCGGCACTCCGTAGACTGAGAGAGAGGGAGGACTGCTTCTGTAAAGGGAAGTGCAGCTGTCATTGTCAGGTTCGTCCCACATTACCACCAGATTGGTACTTGCAAAACACGGTTCTGATCTTGTCGCTATTATGCTGTAAGATCCTCGGTGACTCCCCGTTGAAATAAATGCCAAAATCCTTGGTCTGGTTTTTAAGACTCATCATAATGTAGTCCTAATCTGTGTCACCATGCACTCCCGTCTCCCCTACTGCAGAAACACTGGACTGTGTGCTATTCTGGGAGACCACTTGTTCATTCATCAGTCTATACATATACATACATGGTACTTCTGTGTGTCCCAGCCTTTGTTCATTTAGTGACCGCTCTCCTGAATGCCTTTGCCTTCTCTGTGCGTATGAAAGCCAACATATTTTCTAAGATGTCCTCATTTTTCTTTCTTTTTTAAAGATTTTATTTATTTATTTGAGAGAGAGAATGAGATAGAGAGAGAGCGTGAGAGGGGAGGGGGTCAGAGGGAGAAGCAGACTCCCCGCCGAGCAGGAAGCCCGATGCGGGACTCGATCCCGGGACTCCAGGACCATGACCCGAGCCGAAGGCAGTCGCTCAACCAGCCGAGCCACCCAGGCGCCCCTGTCCTCATTTTTCTAATCCTCATGCAGCTCTTAATGATTTATTTCCTCCATCTCTCTCCATGGTACTTTATTTATTCCTCTCTTAAGGCAGCATTTTTTTTTTTTTTTTTTTTGGCCTTGGGTGGATGTTGTGTCTGTACGTACCTATTTCCCCTATTGGATTCTAAAATCTTTGAGAGCTTGGACGTGTTTTCCCCCCACACAGCCAGCCAGTTATAGTAGTACTGTACATCTAAGAAGTATCTAAGAACTGTTTGTGAAATGAATGAATAACAAACTGAATTGAATTAAACTTTCAGTTTGTCATTTTTCATCATCGCCATGATATGTTTATTTGTATAGCACATCTATTTGTAGAGTATATTTGGATTTATAAAATGTTCTGAGGCCTTTCATCTTACTTTTTGTAATGGTATTCTGAACTGGATATTATCTCTATTTTAAGAATAAAAAAGCTGAATCTCAGGCAGGTAACTTTTTGGTCGTGCAGTGGTAAGGACAAGAACTGAATACAGGGCTTTAAAAAAAAATTGTGTTAACTGTTGGTGGGAATCCAAGCTGGTGCAGCCACTCTGGAAAACAGTATGGAGTTCCTCCAAAAGTTAAAAATAGAACTACTCTATGACCCAGCAATCGCACTGCTAGGTATTTATCCAAAGGATACAAAAATAGTGATCTGAAGGGGCACATGCACCCCAATGTTTATAGCAGCAGTGTCCACAATAGCCAGATTATGGAAAGAGTCTAGATGTCCAATGACAGATGAACAGATAGAGAAGATGTGGTATGTGCGTGTGTGTATGTGTGTGTATGTGTGTATAATGGAATGTCAATCAGCTATTAAAAAGAATGAACTCTTGCCATTTGCAACAATGTGGATGGAACTAGACAGTATTATGCTAAGTGTTTGTCAGAGAAAAACAAATACCATATGATTTCACTCATGTGAAATATAAGAAACAGAACAGATGAACATAGGGGAAGGGAAGGAAAAATAAAATAAGATAAAAACAGAGAGGGAGGCAAACCATAAGAGACGCTTAACCATAGGAAACAAACTGCGGGCTGCTGGAGGGGAGCGGGGTAGGGAGATGGGGTAACTGGGTGATGGGCATTAAGGAGGGCACGTGATATAATGAGCACTGCGTGTTATATGCAACTGATGAATTACTAAATTCTACCCCTGAAACTAATAATACACTATATGTTAACTAAATTGACTTTAAATAAAAAATTTTAAAAATTGTGCTAAGGTTTGTTTATTTTTAATTACAGTATAGTTTACATTCGTTTCAGGTGTACAACATAGTGATTCGACAATTGTATACATTATGAAATGCTAAACACAAGTGCAGTTATATGTATATAACCATACAAGGTTATTATAATATTATTGACTATATTCCCTATGCTGTACTTTTCATGAATTCAGATCTTTTAACTCTATATTAATCATGAGTCTTTTGGCAACAAGTGACAGGAACTCAAACCAGTGTTAAATACAAAAGGAAATTTAGTAGTTAATTGGTGACCCCCAAAGAACTATGCTTTTTGGTATTCATGCTTTTGTATCATGCCATCCCTCAGTGACTGGGCTTGGATGTGTGGTTTTTTTTTTTTTTTTTTTTTTTTGGCTGACGGGACTTTAGCAAGCATGATGTAAACAGAAGCTTGATTATTCGCTGGCAAATTGGGACTTGTCTGCTTGGAATGCTCCCCCTTGGAACACAGCTGGCATGCCCTAAGAAGCCCAGGCCACATGGAGAGACCATGGGAGAGAAGTGAGATGCTCAGTCAGCAGTCCCAGCTGAGCCTTCAGCTGCTACCCGGCACCAACAACCACCATGAGTGAACATGCCAGGTGTGAGTGAGCATCCCGAGTGTTCCAGCCCAGTCTAGCCTCCACATGACTGAAATCCCCACTACAGAACCGTGACAGAGAATAAAGTGGTGTCATTTAAAGGTGTTAAGTTTCAGGGCATTTTGGTCTTCAGCAATAGGTAACAGAAAGACGAGACGAGCATCTGATACATTCTTTTTGAGTTCACCTGCTCAGCATTGAGCAAATCACTGTGGCCAGGGTGGTGGGGTCTTGTGCCTCCTGCAAGGACCACATGGAGCGGGGGAAGAGATGCTCAAAGATCCTTCCACAATTGGGAAATTGTGCAGAACAGACAAAAATTGTAGCTACCAGAGCCTGGTAGAGACTGGAGAAAGCCAGCATAGCTCCTTAGGGGGTCAGGCAAGAATCATAGAGTGTCAGAGTTACCAAGTTCAAGTCCAGCTGTTTCATTTTACAGATAGCACAGTTAAGGCCCAAAGACCATTTCCAGGGTCAAGATCCACCAGTTGTCAGGCCAGAACCACGGTATCCCGGCTCCTCTGGGTCTCCTTCTATCACCCTGTTTGCTCAGCAGTGATGGTTCTTGGAGTGGGGTGGATGTGGGGTTGGTGGGCATGACTGTGTGTGGGTTTCTGGGAGTCTGACTGGGTGGGATGGAGGGGCCTTGGGCTGGGTGGGGCTGGGGGGATTGATGTAATCCTCCCAGAGTTCTGTTTTCAGCACCTAATGCCCCTCTGGGCAGAGACCCATATTCACATACAAATCAGCTCCCTCGATTTGGAGTTAGTCAGACCTACGTCAGCTCCAGCCACGTGTGCTCTTCGGCCTTTGACACAATTGATTGTTAAACCAAGCAGCCCAGGGCACATCTCTGAAGTGTTGTAAAAATTTTCATTGGTGAGAAATACTCATAGGCAACATTTGGGATCTTGGGCTTCATGTAATGCCCTGCTTGGTGTGAATTTGTAGCTCTTTAGACAATTTAAGAGCAATTTTTGTGAAATTTCCCAGGACATTTTGTTTCTTCAGGCAAAAAATGGCTTTTGCTGCGTGAACAACAGTTGCTCATCTACTCCAGAGAGAGGCAATCAACTGTGGCCTCTGACAAAACAATAAATATAAGTAGGAAACCAGATTCTTCATGTTCGCCATATCCACCATTCTCTTCCTTCCCATCTTGTCATCACTACTAGAGACAGAGTTGTAGGATGTTCATTCTGAGAGAGAATTTAGAGTTTATTTAGTCAGCTGACATTTTTAGAGATGAGGAAATCGAAGCCCAGAGAGTGCTAAGGACTTGTACCTGTCACACGGTAATTCCATGGATTGAGTTGGGATAAGAGTTCTCATCTTTTGACTCTAAGGCAAACCTCCCCATGGCCCTTAAATCTTTCAGTGCCTTCAGGGACAGCTCTAACACAGGATAGGGAGAGGTTGTGAAGAAGGGAGATACGGAGGATGTTGACTGTCAAAGGAAACTGATTTATTTATTTTTTTAAATTTTTTTATTGTTATGTTCATCACCATACATTACATCATTAGTTTTTGATGTAGTGTTCCATGATTCACTGTCTGTGCATAACACCCAGTGCTCCACGCAGAACGTGCCCTCCTTAATACCCATCCCCGGGCTGACCCATCCCCCCAGCCCCCTCCCCTCTAGAACCCTCAGTTTGTTTTTCAGAGTCCATCGTCTCTCATGGTTCGTCTCCCCCTCCGACTTACTCCCCTTCATTCTTCCCCTCCTGCTATCTTCTTCTTTTTCTTTTTTCTTAACATATGTTGCATTATTTGAGGAAATTGATTTATAACAGGGGGACCTCAAGGAGTGTACAGAATGCTCTAGATTTCACCAGTAGAGACCCTTGACTTTATTGCCAGTCTTTAGCAACAAACAGGACACCTGGATCTAAAATCCTTAGTTTTCTTTTTCTTTTTTTTAAAATTGAAGCATTTTTAACATACAGTATTATATTAATCTTTAAAAGGTTTTTATACCCACAAGTCCCTCTAGAAAATTAGCCAGGCTATGTCTCATTTCCTCAGGGTCATGACCCACTTTTCTGAGATTCAGAGAGGTTAGGCAGTTTATCCAAGATCACACAACCAGAAGGAGTTAATTCTAAAGCCTATGCCCTTTGCATTATCCTGCACTGCCTTTTAGGGGGCTAGGCATTCTCTCTACTGTAAATGGAATTGCTTGTGCTAATAAAAATATCACAGGGATAATATAGGAGCTTTTTGATATTTAAATGATGCATAGTACAGCTGGTGGAGCATGTGGTCTCCAGGGTCAGACTGTCCAGGTAAAATCTAAGTTCCATCACTTACTGTGAGACCACGGGGAAACATTCAGTCCCTCCGAGGAGTTTTTTTGCTTCTTATCTATATAATGGACGTAACGTAAGATTTACTTCATAATGTTGTTATGAGGGTAAAAGGGAGATAATGCTTATAAATCACTTAACACCATGCCTGGCTCTTGAGTGCTCAGAAATGTTAGCTGTTACTTGGTTTTATCATGCACAGTATTAATTGGGGAAAGGATGACGTAGAAAGGGAAAATACAAGAGAAAAGACTACCTTTTCTCCATGCTTCATTTAGTTTAGCTCACTGATTTCTTTGTGCATCCTGAGCGCACACCTGTCCTCCCTGGTTGGTTAGATTAGATCAGCTCGTTCCAGAGGTGAGAGACAAGCGAAACTGTTCAGTGGGAAACCCAACTGGGTGTGCACAAAGATGCACGTAAGAGGGTGATCTTTGTAGGATCATTTATAATAGAGAAAACCCAGAAATTACCTAAATGTTAGTTCATGAAACAGGTACATCTCAGTTAATGCACCAGAGTATCTCCAGGGGCTTCAGGTAAAACGATGGAATCGTGTTTGATTCCTTTGTTTTCCTCCCACTCCCCACGGGAATACCATCAGTCCATCCTGTTGACTCTCCCTTTAAAACATGTTCACATTCGGACCCTTTCTCAGTACCTGCACAGCTACTACCCTGATCTTAAGCCACTTTCCTCTTCTGTAGATTTTTGCAGTCACTTTCTACTTGGTCTTCCTGCTTCCTCTCTTGCCTTTCTACCTACAGTGTGGCATCTTTGCTCTTCTTTGAATTCTGTCTTAGGGCCTTTATACCGGCTTTTCCTACTGTCCGGAAAACTCTTTTCCACTAGTGTCCTCATAGCTCCCTCCCTCATCTGCTCATGCCTGCTTCTCACTAAGGCCTGCTCTATCTACTTTGTTGTTGTTTTTTAAACGATGTTTTATGTATTTGAGAGAGTGAGTGCATGACGGGGGAGTGGGAAGGAGGGGCAGAGGGAGAGGGAGGAGCAGACTCTGGGCTGAGCAGGGAGTCCAATGCTGGGTGATCATGACCTGAGCAGAAGACAGACGCTTAACCAACTGAGCCACCCAGGCGCCCCATCTACTCTGTTTTTAATTGCATTCTACCCCACTCTGAGTTTAGTTTGCCCAATCCCATTTACCCTGCTTTATTTTTTTCTTAGCTGTTACCACTTTTTCATGTACTATATATTATTAAGCTATTAAGTGTGTTGTCCGTTTCTTGCCACTGGAATGTAAGTTCTTTGATGGCAGGATTTTTTTTTTTTTTTGCTTTTTTTGTTGTTTACTGTTATATCCCCAGCACCTAGAATAGTTTGAAGCATATAGTCAGTTCTTAATAAATATTTGTTGAAGAATGAATGAATTATTTACAATGAGTTATTATGGACTCTTAAAATCAATGACAGGGACCCTTGGAATTCACATGGAAAGATGTCCAAGATATATTTTTAAGTTAAATCAAGTTGTAAAGCTATTAATGTATATATTTGATATAAATGGAGTTATATACACATATGTGTCTGTATACATGTGCCTATATGTATATATTATAATTTCATTTATGTTTAAAGAACACCAAAACAGGGGCACCTGGGTGGCTCAGTCAGTTAAGCGTCTGTCTTCGGCTCAGGTCATGATCCCGGGGTCCTGGGATCTAGTACTTCATTGGTCTCCCTGCTCAGTGGGAGCCTGCTTCCCCCTCTCCCTGCAGCTCCCCCTGCTGTACTCTCTCTCTTTGTGTCAAGTAATCAATAAAATCTTTAAAAAAAATACAAAAATAAAAAACACCAAAGCCATCTACTTGTATTTGCATACGTATGTATACAAATGCATAAAATGTTGGGAAGGCCATATTCTAGACTTACAGTAATAGTTACTTATTTTGGAAGAGCAAAGCAGACCTTTTGTTTTATCCTTTATGCCACTCTAATTTTTACAATTTATCCTACAAGAGGCTGTTTCCGTGCATCACTTGTGTTAAGTTTTTGTATAGATTTTCTAAGTTGGTGTAAATTTTGAAAAAAAATATATATGTGCCGAAGATTTAGCACTCTTGTTACATTTTCCTAGATCAACCAGCCGGATCAAGTTACCAGCAGAGAGGTCTGAAGCGGGTGGGGAGTGCCTCTGAGCAGCCACGCATTCTTGTCCACTTGACCTGATCCTCACCCCCCAGACCCACATCCAGTACTTTCCCATATGGACTGCGAACGGCTTGGGAGCAGAGCCATGGTTGTTTGGCCATTTCCATAGCCTTATCTTCTAGAAGCAGAGGACTTTCAACCTCGGAGGTGCAAAATACCTATTTCTTTAATTGAAGCAGCCCTTTCCTGACTCACATTCTTTCCTCGTGGGTTGGGTTCCTGGATGCAGCCTCAGTTCGCTTCCCTCCCTGCAGGTGGCAGTCCTCATCGGCTGGAATTAGCCACACTTCGTGGAGCAGTGACTGTCGGGCCTCAGGCGCAAGGCAAGGCGTGCTTTCAGTAACACTTATTTCCTGACAGCCCTTTACTATTCTAGGATGAAACTCGTCGATTAAATAATCCACCTAGAGAGAGAACTTCAAAAACCAACACAACACCCTTGTTCTCAAAAAACCTTGAGTATAAATAGAAAGAAGGGGAAAGGAATTGATAATAAAATAGCGTGTATTGTAATAGCAAATGCTTGGGTGTGATGTCCCTAGGAGATGTGATAATAAAGTGGTCAGATATTCTGCCTCTGTCTAGGACCCCTGTGAATGCGACAGCCCCGCATGCTGTCTGAGAGAGGAGCAGCCTTTCAGTCTGTGAAGGGATTTTCTAAAATGGTAGATAGTGCTTGGCAGAGCTCTGAGTAAAATAAAGTACAAACTTCCCTTAGTTTATATGACTTTTCGGTCCCCCCCAATGTATTGTGTATTAAAGCCGAGCTCCCTGCTCACACCCACAAACACACAAACGAACAGGTTCTAGAGTCAGATAATTATAAACAGGTGTTTTACCTACGTGGGCTTCTGGGGTGTGGGACGGCTTTCTGTTGGGCAGGACTGCCCTTCATACTGCAGAATATTCTGCATCCCTGGCCTCCCACCCACTAAGTATCTGTGGTGTTCATTCATTGTGAGTACAGTACTGGGAAATAAATGTTTCCGTACGTTTCCAGAATGCCCCTAAGGGGGCGCCCCCGGTCCCCTTAAGACCTGCTGCACTAGCTGTGCTGCGTAATAGGGTAGCCGTGAGTCACAGGTTTGTATTCAGCCCTGAAATGCGGCTAGTGCGACTAAAGAACGAAAGTCTTAATTTAATTTACCCATTTTAAAACTAACGTTCGATTCAGTTCCTGGGAAACTTTTAGGTGTGATGGGACCAGCTTGGTTGGGTATGTAAATCTCTACCTTGTCTACTGTAAATTTCCTGAAATCTGAATACAGATCAAATATTTCTAATAGAAAGTTTGCTGGACTAATTGAGATGCTCTGAGGGTAAAATATCAGAATAATTTGAAGATTTAGTAAGCCAAAAAGAGTACAGAATATGTTATGAACAACCATTCTTAGATTAGATTACGTGTGGAAATGATAGAAGTTTGGGTTTCTTGGATTCAAGGATATTAAAATGAATTTCATTTGTTTCTTTTTACTTTTTTTAATGTTGCTGCTGGAAAACTTAAAACTACGTATGTGGATCAAGTTCTAGTTCTGTTGGAAGGGGTTGGGATCATTTTGCTGCGTCTGAGATCCCTTCTTGCTTTTTGTCCGGTAGCAGTGCATATTGAGTCAAAAGTGAGAGAGGAGTTAGAAACATCAGTGCCTTATTCTCTAGCTGGCAAACCAGCGATTACAGGGATAGGGTCTTTGCAGTGGTAGAATAATCCCAAGTGATTATTATTTTTTAATGAAGCCCCAGATTTTGGCCTGTGGTTTCTGGCAGGATTGATGTTTTTCCACTACAAACGCACCCTCCGCTCGGTCCTCTGGGAACCTTCCCTTTACATTCTGACGTGGGGGCTTTGGCCTGTGATGCAAAGCCTTGTGCCCGCTCTACCAGAGGCAATGAGGAAAAAGCATTTCAAAGTACACCAAAGATGGCCTATCGTTCCATTCCAGTGACTTACAGATAACACAGGTGGTTAAATTTCAAAGCACGCTGTGGGGTCTCCTCTGAGGCAACCGTAGAGAACCAGCACACGGGCAGCTCAGTTACATTCCAGCCACGGAGAGGCCTCGCTTATCACATATTCAGAAGTCTGTTAAGCGTTTTAGATTACGACTAGACTAGATAAAATAATTTTCTGTTCTAGAAAAATTTTAAGGGATTGACTTTTTTTCTCCCCAAGTGGTCAGTTTGGTGAGGTGAGAGAAGCAAAAATGCTGAGAAGCTTGAACTTTAGGGTCAGACCAAGCTGAGAATAACAACTGTCCGATTTCATGGCTGTGGAACTGTGGACAGATGACTTAACCTCTCTGAGCTTCAGTTTCCAGTTTTCCTATCTGAAATACCTCTTTCATATAGAGCAAATACTCAGTAAGCAGCAACTGTTGCTCACCACAAAGAAGTGAGAGTGGGAGGGGAGAATTTTTAAGCAGAAAAGCATTTTAGAACAGCATCTCCAAGACTGTATTCCCCAGAACACTGGTCCCATGAAGTAGAATTGCAACAATAAAGAGTTTTGTGGTCACTGCATTTTGGAAATGATGTATCTCTTAGTGGAGACTGATAAAGTACATTAGCACAGTTAACATTCTGAGAGGTTCTGCAGTAAAGAAATCAGTTTAACTTGGCTGAAACCAGCCTCTCCTAAACTTATTTTAATCAGCTTTTTTTCCCCTCCAAGAAATAACTATTAGCTCTGTGAAGCATACTTCGGGAAATAACAGCATGAGAGAAAATGTCTGACCTAATCAGAACTCCTTGATTGGATGGGCTGGTCTCCTTGTCAGATTGTCCTGTGACATGGGGGGGACAAATGCGACAAAGCCATCAGACTACGTCCCATGTCACCTAGGTGCATAATGAAAAACCCATCCCCGAGGGAGCTTAGACAGCCTTAGGGGGAAAAAATAGTGGTGTGAAATACAGTCACTTAAAGCATTGCCTTGGAAATTTCTATTTTGGTTGGTGGTGGAGCAGAGGGGACCGCAAACTAGTTAGAAAGTCTCATGAACTCTCACAATTCTCTACAAATGATCAATAGCTATCATAATCTTCTGCCATAACAAGATCTCAAAAGAGTTTCAAAATGCCAGACTGGGGTTTAAATACACACACGCTCATGCATACACACACACACACACGTATGCGCACACACACACTTAGTAGTTATGTAGAAGCAGATTAAAAGGATATGTTTAATTTAGAAGCGCTACTCTGATTAGAAATGATAGATGTGGAAAGATTGCTAAAGGATAATGTTCATACTCAATTTGCAATAATTACACATTTCTTTCATCAAGAAACGTATCTAATATAATCTCCCAAATCCCAGAGTACACATAAAAATAAAGTCCGGTAAATGACATCAGACAGGTGAGGATAAAAATCCTACTCCTAGGAAGATTCAGAATACACTGAGGTCTAAATCAAAATGCATAGAAGTAGACCTAGATATTTTTGAATATTTTTGTAAGAACATTATTGCCCCTAATTTTTATTTTAAGTGTTTCAAACAGAAAAACGTTAGAGTAGTACAATAAACAACCACCAAGAATTGACATTTTTTCAATTTTGTTTTACTTCACATATATGCATATATATTTAAATATAAATATGTATTGGGTGGATAAACTTGTTCACAGTAAACTGCAGACATTGTGATACCTCACCTTAAATATTTCAGCATGTGTCTCTTACTAAAAGGATATTTTCCCATATAATCACGTGGCTTTATTCTGCCAATAATTCTCTAGTTCCATGTGATACCAACTCTGGAGTCAAATTTCTTCAGGAACAATCGTGGTTCATATATTACGTTTGGTTATATCTCTTTAAATCTAGAATAATCCTCTCATCCCAACATTTTTTTCCACTATATTGATTTTGTGGTGAGACTAGTAATCTTGTAGGATGTCCCACATAAGTGGCTTTGTGCATCTGATTGTTATCTCTTGGGGTCATTTAGCTCATTCTTCTATTTCCTGTGCTTCTTGTAACCCAAAAGCTAGGTTGAAATTCAGGATTAGATAAACGTTAAACTTTTAAATGTACCTCATCAGTGGGATGATTATTTATTACCATTTGCCTTCTGTCCCAGTGTAAATAGTGCCTTTCACCATCAAGAATGCCCTGGTTTGGACACCTAGTCAGCCAGTGAAGCATCACATTAAGAAGCACAGAATATCAATCTGTCCCACCAGTAGGGACACCAAGTCTAATCACTTGGTTAGGTGTCCATCAGTGCTTTTAAAAAGTAATGAGCCCCATTATAAGATTATAAATTGATTGATTTTATTATGTAAGTCATGTCTACTTTCAATAACCAATCAAAATTTTCTGCAAATGGGCACAATCCTGAGTAAATGATTCTACCTTAGGTTTGACTTAAAGTCACTCCTTTTTGTATTAATATGTTATGAAGAATGTGTTTTTTATAGTAAAACATGTTCTATTGTTTGAATTCAACCAGAGGAAAAATGGCAGAAGGTTGAAGATTTAGTTTTCTCCAGACATTTGCATGAAGTCATCTGTATTTTAAGAATACTAACCAAAGTCAGCTCTCCCAGGTCTCTCTCTCTGGTTCCTGGTCGAGAGAGGGAGGTAAATTTCACATTGTTCTTTACAAATTTAGATTGGCGGGGAAAAAAAAAACAACATTAATTATCAATTCTTTCTCTCCCAGGGATAGCTTTTGCCTCTTGTCTCATCTTGTGTCCCGAGAACTTGGCTTGGCAACTGTCAGGTTGTAGGCCCCCAAAATATGGTTGATATGACTGGACAGAAATGAGGGTTGTGGGTGCCTGGCTGGCTCAGTTGGTTAAGCGACTGCCTTCGGCTCAGGTCATGATCCTGGAGTCCCGGGATCGAGTCCCGCATCGGGCTCCCTGCTCAGCAGGGAGTCTGCTTCTCCCTCTGACCCTGCCCCTCTCATGTACTCTCTCTCTCTCTCATTCTCACTCTCTCAAAATAAATAATAAATAAATCTTAAAAAAAAAAAAAGAAATGAGGGTTGTACTCTATTTGCGGCTAGGGTTCTACTGACTTTTGCCAGCTCTCAGGGAAACTATCCAAGTCTTTCTTTCTTTTGGTTGTGTTTGCCAGTGGCTCTGGCTCTTGGGAGGGTAGTTTCTTTTGCAACCCTCTTTGCGGACCCCTTTTGTGTCCATGGAATCGTTAAATACTGGGGGGAATGTTTACTCTTTGTCTTGGCTGAAACCTGACAAGACATTTGAAAGGTGTTTTGTTGTTGTTGTTGTTGTTGTTGTTGTTTTTAAGTAGCTCTATGGTCAGAAGTTCAGAAGTTGGCCAAATTGGAAGCTGATATTCAGAGCCTGATAGGAACTTTTTTTGGATCTTCTCCCTTAAGCTAAAATGAAACTATGTATCCAGAGGGAAAGCAAAACATTCTGAAGCCATTGTGGAAGGAATAAAAGAACATTCCAAAGAAACACAGCTCTAAATCTAGAACAGGGGAATCTTTTGATTTCTATCCTAGTTGAAGATCTGCCTGATAAAAAGCAAATTGATGATAAGGTAGTCAGATGGCTGGGTCAGCCTCTTGAAGTCATTCAGGTTGCAACCCAGTTCTTCGAGGAGTCAAGAACAACTGTACTTATCTTACAAATTGAGTCATTACAAGAACGGAAATTTGGCTCTAGAAACAATGCAAAGCCCACCTATCCTTTTTATTAATACCAGAACCTCCCCTATTTATCTCAAAAGTCTTGCAGATATTGTAGAAGACATGGATTTAGGGAGAAAAAAAAAAAACGCCCTCTTGAAGAAACTTACATCCTTTTCTTTGCCTCTGAGTAGTAAATGTTCTGCCTCCTCTAGGAACTCAGAGTCCTCTCTTGAAATGTGAACTTCAGGGAGGTAATTCTGATCAGGAGGGAAAAAAAGACAATAATTTGGAAATTAGATGAATAAAAAATCTTAAAAATCTTCTCCACAAATATTAGTAAAATTTTAGCTGCTCAAGAGGTAAAATCTTTACTTATTCTGTCTGCTAGAGACACAATTTGGACCCAGCTGTTCTTTTATAAACTAGTGAGTTTTGCATGATCATAATCTGTCTTATGGCTAATATTTTCAAATGAAAGCTGTAAGATTTCTGCATCTGTCTGTATGCTTGTGTATGTTTATATATGTATGTTACAGATGTGTGATATTTTTCTAACTCTGGACGGTATTGCCCAAATTAACTTATAAAGAACTCTATTTAAATGGCTTAAAGACAAACAGGCATTTATATTAATCAAGTATACTCTCAGAAATATAGAAACTAACACAAATGTTTTTGAAGTTCATGTGATGTAGGATAATCTTTGGTATATAAAAGCTAGTTTAAGCTTGTTGGTTTAATTAAAACACATGACTTTAGAGTTAGCAGCATTAACTATAATCTTTTATTCTATCTAGGTGTACTAAAAGTCAAACTTATGTTATCTCTGTTACAGAATTTGTTAGCAAGAGAGATAACTTAAAATGATAGTTAGCTGTTTAATGTCTCATGAAATTTTTCATGAGTAATCTAAACATAATTGTTAAGAACAAGTAAATTAAATAGATCTAAATAAGATAAAAGATTATAAATGAGCTCTTAAACAACAATTATGCTTTATGGTATGTCTACTTAAAAACGGTTTCCAGAATCTTTTTGGTAACCTTAAAGATATAGTGGGATAAATTAAATGATGGCTAGTCATTGAATATCTAGATCATTCCCAAATAAGACAAAGGACTGAAAAATTAATTACGAACATAGGTTTATCCACTTTTGGCTTACTTTTAAAGATATTTTGGTCCAGGGGCGCTTGGGTGGCTCAGTCGGTTGAGCATCTGCCTTTGGCTCAGGTCATGATCCCAGGGTCCTGGGATCGAGCCCCGCATCGGGCTCCCTGCTCAGCGGGAAGCCTGCTTCTCCCTCTCCCACTCCCCCTGCTTGTGTTCCTGCTGTCGTGCTCTCTCCCTCTCTGTCAAATAAATAAATAAAATCTTAAAAAAAAAGATATTTGGGTCTTTTAGTGAACATGTTTTGTGCCACACTAAAAATTTGTCTGAGGAAACATATACTTCTAGAATTTGTGAGACGGATTTATAAATTTGCAGATGCACAGAGTGGTAGATGACAGACAATCCAGAATTACTTATTTCTTACTTTTCACTAGGAATAAAGGATTCTAAAGTTTAAGAATTCTAATTAATACATGTAATTAAAACCACTTAGAAATTATAGGGTAAAAGGAAACAGCTGTGTCTGAAAAGTAGGTAGGGAAAGTAGAATGACCAGGTGTTCCAGAATGAGAAAGAGAAAACATAGGCCAAAACCTAAATGAATATAAAAAGAGGGATATATAAAACCTTTTTAAGATATATATATAATATATATGTGACATATATTATATATAATATATAATATAAAACTTTTTTAAGAAGGTTTATGGAAAAGGAATCTTGGAAAAGAAATTTTGTGTGTGCTCAAGCTGATTAAAATGGATTTCTTTAAGTTTTTAAAGAAGGAGTTTCGGTATCAAAAGTACAGTGGTACAGTGTTTGTTTGTTTTGTTTTTTGCCTTTTGGGTAATCAACCTGAAAAGCAAAGAGTTTGTTTTATATCAAAATAATGTAATGTTTCTTCACTTTTTTTTTAAAGATTTTATTTATTTGAGGGAGAGAGAGACAGAGATAGCAAGAAAGAGCACAAGCAAGGAGGAAGAGGGAGAAACAGGCTCTGCGCTGAGCAGGGAGCCCAATGCTAGGACCCTGAGATCATGACCTGAGCTGAAGGCAGACACTTAACCGACGGAGTCACTCAGGCGCCCCTCTTCACTTGTTTTTATCAGATCTTGGATTACTTAAGAAAACCCAGTGTTTTCGGGGTGCCTAGGTGGCTCAGTCATGATTGAGCTCAGGTCATGATCCCAGGGTCCTGGGATCGAGCCCCACATTGGGCTCCTTGCTCAGCGGGGAGTCTGCTTCTCCCTCTCCCTCTGCCCCGTTTCTGTGCTGTCTGGCTCACTCTGTTTCTCAAAAAAAAAAAATAAAATAAGAAGAAGAAGAAAGAAAAGAAAATCCATTCTTCTCAATATTAAAAAGCTAAGTTTTGTTCACAGCTGTATAACCTTCTGTATTCGTCTTTAAAATCTTCTATAGTTAAATTGATAATTAAGTATTATCTCATAATGATCTGAGATCCTATTTAGTCACCTTTTGACATTTTGACAATTTCCCAAAATCAAATTGTAAATGCAGCCTTTTTGACCTTAGAGTAACTTTGAGATTTCCCCAGAGGATTGTTAGAAGCTCTCTCATCTTGTTAAAGAGAGATGTTAAGCTAATTAGGTTTATCTGGTATGTTAAGTTATCTGGGAAGCATTGTCAAATAAGAAGTGATGATAAACCTTCTTAGGTTATATGTATATGAATGTCTGTCACTAATATATGTATTCCATAAATTGTTTAAAGTTGCTAGAAATTTGTCAATATTCTCATATTGTCCAACTATTAGCTTAAATTATTGTGTGCCACAGAAAAAACATTTCCTTATCAAATGAACTCTATAACCATGGCTATTTGGTCTTTTTTCATTTGGTCTTTTTTTCATTTACGGACAATTACTATTTTACTCTGATGCTTTTGTAAAGGTGCTTCATCTTCAGAGAGATTCATGGAAAGGACTCTGATAAGAAATCATGGAAAGGACTCTGATAGTCCTTTCCTATAGGTTTCTGATAACTTTAAGGTCATAAAACTGAACTGGGAAAGAATTTCCAGAACTAAAGGAAAAACTGGATTCAAGCAGAACAAAAATTAATAACATGGAATTGAATGAACTGATGAGGATGATTGTAATTTTTTACAACTGTTTCTTTGAAACATTGCTGATGGCTTAGTTTTGTTTTCTTCCAGATTTAAGGAAAGCTTTTTCTGTTTCCTCTTAAGCTATCTATGACTTACAGTAATTTTGTAAAGTATACCCTTGTAAACAAATGTAACATTTACCTTTTCTTCCTATCTGATCCCTCCAGAATTCAGAAACCTATTGAGTATTCTTATTTTCATGGCAATATGGTTAATTTGCCTGAGTTCAGTAGAATCTGTTCTCCTTATAACAGGACACAGTGGCAAACATCGGTTATATTATCAAAGCTTTGACTGGAATGTCATGTTTGAGAATATGTATACAATCAAATATGATTTGATTTGGACGTGGGCACCCTGCTCAGTGGGGAGTCTCGTCTCCTTGTCCCTCTCTCTCTTTCTCACCCTCTGCCCCTCCTCCCCAACTTGTGCTCTCTCTCTCTCTCTTTTCTCTCGAATAAATAAATAAAATCTTAAAAAAAAAAAAACCCAACAAATATGACCAGACAGTTTGAAGGAGCCAAGTTTGACTTCATGCAACCAATAAAAGGCCCTTGGAAAAACTAGCCTGATACCTTGCTTAAGGGTTCCCTGTAAACTTATCCTCAGGAACCCTCAGGATACCTTCAAAAGGAAGAATTCATGCAAATCTGTGGGTATTCCGGGTGAAGTCTGATGGCGAGTTCTTGGCTTGGTTTCTTAGCCTGGAGAGGCTTTTAACAGTCCGGTCTAAGATTCATTATGAAAAGGTCCAGCAAAGAGGATTTAAGAAGAACCTACATGGTCGGTCACTGTGCTTGCTGCATTTATGTAAATAATCAGGCCAAATCTAATGAGACTAGACTTATCTTGCAAACAAATTAGTCTTACTGTGACAATCTTTGATAGAGATGCGGGTGATTGTAGAGGGAAAAGTTATGTTTTTAGGACATTATACACAAACTTGTAGACATCAGATTCTAGTCCTATTTATTGTCTTTGAGGTTTTGTTATATACCTATAAGCTGAAGTGGATCTTGAATTCTTGTGCCTACAACTCTCCATACTAAAGTTTCCAATTTTCTCCCATCCTTCTGATTTGGAATCACAAAAAGAAAAAAAGACTGCCTTGACCCGCTCCTTGGAAGAGACCGTACCAGGTCCTCCTCACTACCATACATAAGTCAGACTTCAGGAACTTGAATCTTGGATGCACATCTCCCAGTTAAAAAGACTTCAGACTCTTGGAATTACACATCAGCTAGAGATCTAAAGTTAAACCTGACTGGGGAGGTTACGCCTCAGAAACAGATGGCATCTTGAGTGGACAGCTCTCCCGAGTTCACAGATCAAGATCTTCATCTCCAGCACAAAAACTTTATTCTTTTTGCTTTGTTCCTACTTGCTTTTTCTCTCTATTAATGCACAGGAAGACAGTGCTCCTTAATTCTGGCAACTCTCACTGAATGTACCAATAGGGCCATAGCTGCACAGTAAAAGTCCCTTGACTTTCCTGCTAAGGTGGTTTTAGAGAATAGAATTGCTTTAGATTACTTACTGGCTGAACAAAGAGGAGTCTGTGCCATAGCCAATAACTCCTACTGTACCTGAATCAATACCTGTGGTCTCATCGCAAATACAGGAAATGGATAAATATGCTGCTGGGCTAAAATAGGTTGATGCCCTTTTAGGTATATTTTTTTAAATTTGTTTGATACCAGCTGGTATGGTTCATGGGTGCCCTGGGTAATGAGTACACTTGAGTCTCTTGGTGTTACCCTCCTAATAGTTAGCCATTGTTTGTAGCCTCCCTTGTGTGGTCTCACTGCTCTCCGAGAAACAGAAACAAGGTGAACAATGAGAGGAACCCAAAGACAATTCTTCCATGGATCTGATGTCATTCCCTATGAGTATCATAATGAAACAAGAGCAACTTAGTATTGATGGTGACTGAGAATCACGCCAATAGCAGATGTTTGGTCAATCTCTTGTGTATAAGAGGATGACCCAAATGGGGGAATTATTAATTAAACAGGGAGGCCATTAAACTGATGTGGCTCTAATGCTGGGGCAGCCTGTGTAAGCCATATAACCCCAACTCTAAGCCCCTGTGCACCTAATGGGTATGAAATCAAAGCACTGAGGGCAGCCATTCACTAATAGCCAGTCAATAATTTCCTGACCTTGTCTCTGCCTTTTCTCTATACAAGTCTCTCTCCCTGCGCTTCTGTTGGTGGAGCACTCCTAACCGCTTCCAGTTTGGTGCGGCTTGATTCAAATCCATTTCTTTTCTCAAATACTGTAAGATAATGGCATTCATCCTGTACACTGGAGTAAATGAATGACGCTCATGTCGTCGGGCATGGCCACCTAGAAGCCTAGGCCCTGCCTGGTTGTCCTGAGGGCTGAGGGAGCCATGTATCAGCCTCCTGTAATGCATTCAGAGTACATCAGGGCCAGCTCTACACCCCAGGACACCTAGAAGAATGTATTATTCTGATGTTATGATGAGCATATCTTTCTTTTTAAAAAAAATGCTTCTGTGTGTGTATGTGTGTAACCTATTCCTTACATTGATTATGTAGGACCTTATAATTGTGAAACCCCTCCTTAGTGGAAATACAGATGTTTTTCTTGACCCCTTTCTGATCCTACCTGTTCTCCATAAAATATGCTCAACCTGATTCCAAAAGTTTGATTTATTTGAATTTTCTTACCTGGAGTCATTCACTCAACAGTTATTACCTGAGTTCTTTTATGTTCCAGGTACTTAGCCAAACACTGGGGATAGAGAAATGGTAAAGGCGGTTTCTGAGTCTAAAGCGTTTAGACTTTAGACTTGCTAAACTGGAGGGAAACCCAGGAATGGCCAGAGAAAGCAAGAAGCGCTTAATGGTGGTTGGTCCAAAGTTTCGTGGCCTTTGACTTGGGGCAAGTGGGAAGACTTCCCAGAAGCAGTGACATTTGAGGTGTAGCTTGAAGTTAGGAGTGAAGGCTTGACATTTCAGTCAGGAAACAGATCATTGGATAAGAGACAGAAACCTGTGGTTCTAGGAAGTAGGGGAGCTTGTTAGTGTGCCTGGAACGCCAGTTTCAGGCAGCACCAAAAGAGTGACAGAGGATGAGGGTGGAAATGAAGGTACAGTTAGGTTTTGGGGAGTTTTGCCTGCTGCACAGAAAGGCTAGGACTTTTTATGCAGGAGACTGACATCTGCAGAGTTTTGTTTTTTTTTTTAAGATTTTATTTATTTATTTATTTATTTATTTGAAATAGAGTGAGAGAGCACAAGCAGGGCAGATGGGCAGAGGGGTAGGGAGAGGTGGAGGCTGACTCAGGGCTCCATCCCAGGACCCTGGGACCATGACCTGAGCCGAAGACAGAGGCTTCACCGACTGAGCCACCCAGGCGCCCCTGCAGACAGTTTTTAAAAACATGGCTCTGGCATCAATGTGGAGAATGGTTGGATGGGGAGGTCATTAGGAGATTGTTGCAATCTTGAAAACAGAAGTGAGGAGGGCTTGACCTAGGGTCAGGCTGGTGGGGGTGGATGAAAGAATGCAGTGGTGATAGAATCCATAGCAACAGCTGCAGGAACACAAGGCAAGTCAGTCTGGGCAACTGAGTAAGTGACAAAATCATTAACGAAACAAGGAGAAAGACTCAACCCCCACCATCTTAGCTCTTCAAATCCAACCCCTCCTTTTAGACGTAACTCAGGGGCCCATTCCTATACAAGCCTTCTTGCATCCTTGTTTCCTTAGGGACCACTTTCTTCCCAGAATAGATATTCTGGGAATCAGCAGTGGACAGTTTGCTGCAAGCAGGAGGCTGTTATTTCATATGTGTTAGGTCTGTTTCCTGAAGTAGACTGCAGGACTGTCATTCACAAGCCCCACGTCTCATACTTCCCTGATACTCATCCCATCGGCTAGTGCACAGTGTCAAGCATTTACTGGGTATTGTCTACAACAGGCAACAGGGCCTAGTGTGGTGCTTACAAATGAAATCTTAAATATAAAGTAGATAGGAAATGTAGACTGAACATAAAAAAAAAAAGTAGAATTCCCCTGGGAAGCCAAAAAAAAAAAAAAAAAAGGAAAGGTAGCTTGTCTGATTCATACAGGGACGAAGGCCCGGAATCCAGGATCCGTGGTTCCCTCCTGTCTAGGGCTCCATGAAACACAGTTCGAAAACTTTTGGCTTAGTGGACTGGCCATGGGTTTGGGGGTCAGAACTGAGTTCTAATCCCTGCTCTGTCTCTTACCTAGCTGCAACAGAATAGACAAACGGAGAAACTGCTCTGAGCCTCACTTTCCCCCGGTAAAACAAGGATAATTATACTTCCAATGTAGGCTTATTATGAGGACCAAGTAAGGCAATGCATGCAAAAATCTGTCGCACCTATTAAGTGCTCATTAGGTCATAGTTGTTGGTAAGAATATCAATAAGACATTTGCCAGCTGATGGAGTAACTGAGCCTTATTGAATTGGTACTTGTTCAGTCTAAATAAATCTACCCTTGTTCAAGGTAGGAAAAGCCAGGGTTGGGGTGAAGTTATAGGGGAGTTTAAGATTCAAGGGGGACCCAATCTTGTCTCACGCTGTGCTCCATCCACTCCATAAACCCACAATCACCTACCTTTGCATGAGGGTCTATCAATATTTAATGTGTGGGTGTCAGTTGCTGTAAACTGAGTATACCCTAGCACCAACTTGAATTAATTATATGCAAGAGGAGAGAAAATAAAATGCCTTTTCCTCAGAGCCCCAAATTTTACTGGCTAACCCTGAAGCCTGGAAACCACAGGGTAAAATTTCTACTGATGGAGGACCCTGAGAAGAAGCTGAACCAGAAGAGTGACAGCAAACCACGGAAAGTACGATTTAAAATCTCTTCCTCCTACAGTGGCAGAGTGTTGAAGCAGGTCTTTGAGGATGGGCAGGAATTAGAGTCGCCAAAGGAGGAATACCCTCACAGTTTTCTCCAAGAGTCCCTTGAACCAATGGATGGTGTTTATGGGTCTGGGGAAGCCCCCAAACCCCGACCATACTCCCCTAAGCTGACTGCTCAAAGGATCAGCGTGTTTAGAGAGGGCAATGCCTACGCTTTGGCAGGCAGCCAGGCTTTCTTCAACGATTACAAGGCGAATGACCATAAGGTTGGTATTGTGCGTGGTGTATAAACTTTAAGGACTAAAATGTATATAGGAGAACACCTGACTGATTCAAATTTGTATCTTGCTCATGCTCCAGTATCAACCAGAGCTGTAGGTGCACTAAATGGGAAGCCGCTATCGGAATAATATTTCTGGGACAAAAATAACATGTTTGCTGACTCCTTATTGGAAAGTGCAATAAGCATGTAGAGTTCATTTCCATCCAGGATAGTAAATTGTAATTGGGTCATTGGCTGGGTTATCTTGGTAAGTAAATTAAATAGAGATGCAGTGGTTTTCAGCTTGCCAGACTGCCGTTTTAGAAAATTATGTGACAACTGGTTGTTTTGTTTCCTGAAAGAGCTGAGTGTTTGAAGGTGCTCATTTCACTCCAGCCAGTTTTTCAGCTTGTGGTTTATCCATGTCTTGTTTTATTTCCTATCTCCCTCCTGCTGCCTGCTTTTAAAAAATGTTTGTCTCTTTGTTTATTTATTTTGCCTTTCCATTGCTCATTAGCATGAACACTGAGTGGTTGGAGTCCTGGGAAGAAATGGCAAAAAGCATGTCAACCAGAGGAAATGTTACTTGGGGAAGAAATCTGAGCTAATAGTTCAATTGAAACGTGTATTTTATCTGTTAATTTCAATTATCTTTCCCAGTACCATGGATAATCAAAAGCCCCTGCATGATTTTCTTTTAAGCTAGAAGAACTTGGAAAATATTCACTGATTTCTAAAAATGAAAAGGAGATGTGTATATGTCTGCCACTGGGACCATGAATGCCTTTTTTCTTTAAGATTAAATACAATTATATAATGTGCCAGGCTATTAATGAATAGTACACCAGGATATGCTCTCATCTTTAAAGTGTGAAATTCAGATAATTACTCTTTAATCATTTTTATTGTTAGTTGCCTAAGGGAACAGATAATTCATCTATGGCAGAAAAATGCATTGGCCTTTCTGGCATTGGTAAAAGTGTAATTATGGGAGTCCACATTTATCAGAGATAATACCAGGTTTCTTTTTGATAATAAAGGGGGCTGGAGTGAACAACCCCTCATGTTAGTGGAGTGCCTTATGCATTACAAAGTAGTTTCACGTAATTTCTCCTTGGGTCTTTACCACAGCCTTGAGGAGAAAGGCAAAATACGGTCATTCCCATTTTGCAGATGAGGAAAACCGAGTGCCAAGTTGTTAAGGGATCCACCCAGTATTAGAGAGTCATTAGGTGCAAAGTCAGAATAAGAACCCAGGTATTCTGATTTCTCATGCTTTTGGTGGTGTGGAATGTTCCTTTTTATTCTCTAAAATTATTCTTTTTATTCCAGTTCCATTCTCACCATTACTAATAATGATGATGTTAATATAATAGTTACCATTACCGAGTGTTTATTATATCCTAGGTTCTTGGTTATGTCTTGTACTTACATATCTCTTTTAAACCAAATCTTACTTGTAGGTTTAGACTTTAAAAAGTTGTAGTTTCTACAGACCTTTTACAAGGCCATGGTAGATAATTTGACCACTGGACCATCACAAGTCATGTGTCAAACTTGGCACTTATGTAAATGTGTATGATTGGTAAGGACTTATACAACCAGATAATTGAGTCTTTTTTTTTTTAAGATTATTTATTTATTTGAGAGAGAATGAGAGATAGAGAGCATGAGAGGGAAGAGGGTCAGAGGGAGAAGCAGACTCCCTGCCGAGCAGGGAGCCCGATGCGGGACTCAATCCAGGGACTCCAGGATCATGACCTGAGCCGAAGGCAGTCGCTTAACCAACTGAGCCACCCAGGCGCCCCTAATTGAGTCTTCATAGCAGCACCACGACATTGGTTTAAACACAGTACTCTGGAGACCATTTTTAAGAGTTTGATTCCTGCTTGATCGGGTTTCCTGCTTGATCCAGTTATCCTTGTTTTCTTTGTTGCCTGATCCAAATGCTACCTCCCAATCTTAGCCCACCTCTGGTTGAGAGAGGGGTCAGGATGGATTCCTGCAGCTCCGCCCACTGAAACAGGCTGTCAGTGTGGTATTTATGAAACATAAGGAAACGAGAACTGGAAAGCCATGGTTTTTCAGTAGCGAATCCAACTGTAAAATGAACCCTAGTCAATATTGATTATGAAGCAACACTGGGTAGCAGTTAAGCACAACAATTACAGTAAAAGCTCTGAATTTGAGCAGGTATTTGTACATCAATGTTTATAGCAGCTTTTTCACAGTTGCTCACAAGTGGAAACACCCAAATGTCCATCAGTAGACGAATAAAATGTATATACACACAGTCGAATATTAGTCAGCCTTAAAAAAGGAAGGCTATTCTGACACATGCTGCAAGATGGATGAAACTTGAAGACATTACGCTAAGTGAAATACACCAGTCATAAAGACAGAATTATATGATTCCATCTCTGTGAAGCGCCTAGAACAGTCAGATTTAAAGAGACAGAAAATAGAGCCGTGGTTGCCAGGGGCTGGGGGAGGGGAGAAGTGGGAGTTTACTGGGGATACAGTTTCAGTTTGAGCAGGTGAAGTTCAGGGGATGACTGGTAGTAATGGTTACACAGTAGTGTGAACGTACTAATACCACTAACCTGTACATTTAGAAATGGTTGAAGTGGTAAATTTTATGTACTGTATATTTTACCACCGTAAAAATAATCATTAAAAAAAAAAAAAAACGGGCGGGTGCCTGTGTGGTTCAGTCAGTTAAATGTCTCCTTTGGCTCAGGTCACGATCTCAGGTTCCTGGGATTGAGTTCCTCATCAGGCTCCCTGCTCGGGGGGGAGTGGCCTCCCCTTGCTCCCTCGGCCCCTCCCACCCCCCCCCCCCCCCCCGCCCCGCCCCGGCTTGTGCTGTCTTTCTCTCTGTCTCTTAAAGAAATAAATATTTATTTATTTACTAAATAAATAAAATCTTAAAAAAAAAAGGCAGGTGGGGCACCTGGGTGGCTCAGTTGGTTAAGCAGCTGCCTTCAGCTCAGGTCATGATCCCGGGGTCCTGGGATCGAGCCCCGCATCGGGCTCCCTGCTTGGCGGGAAGCCTGTTTCTCCTTCTCCCACTCCTCCTGCTTGTGTTCTTTCTCTAGCTGTCTCTCTCTCTCTGTCAGTTAAATAAATAAATAAAATTTAAAAAAAGCAGGGACTATGATGTCTCTTAAACCTGGGCTTGCTGGCCACTCTACCTACTTAGCTGTGGGAGCTTGAGCAGACCACTTAATCTTGCTTCAATGTCATCCTCTAGGAGATGAGAGTAATAAAAGTATCTACTTATGAAGATTGTTGTGGTGATTAAAAAAAGAATATACGTACGAAATACTTAGCATTGTGCCTGGAACATTGGATGTGCTTAGCAAATATTCCCTACCATTGTGATAACGACCAGATTCTCATCAAAGAAATATTGAGTCTTTTAAAAAAATTGTATATGATAGGGAAAGTGGTTATAAATAAATAAATATTTTAAAGAATTGAAACCATCTGAAGTTTATAAGGTTCATTTAAAAAATGGAAGTGAAGGAAGGGATGTGGCATTTACTGAACACATATTTTGTACATAGGTCATTTCATCTTCACAGTAATTCTTTGAGAATTCTACAAATTGGACAAACAGCGCATGGGGTTTGGGAACTTGCAAATCTTACACAGAAAAATTGACCTCAGGCCTGCCTGCCCCAAAGCCCTTTGCATTTCTAGGACTCAGGAAGGTGTCCCTGCATTTTAAGTGGAAAGGTTTCATGGTGCCTGAATAGCGGTCTCCAGGCACGTGACCACTGACGTCAGAGCACTTACGAAGCTTGGTCACCCAAGATGTCATTCTGGGCACTATGGAAGGAAACACAAAAATTCCTGGCTTCGTCCGGGCCCTCTGTAATGTAGGAGTGGGTGTTCCTCACAGGCTTTTGGTGTCACTAGATAATGTGAACTTTAGTTTCACCTGAAGGGTTTCCTTAGACACAAGGAAGAACTTGGCTGTCAGGGTGAATGAAACATAAACACACCTTACAGGTGATTTGGGACCGTCCTTCTTTCAAGTACATTAAAAATAAATGTACTATCTTGGGTGTCTCAGATATAGACCGGCTTAGAGGCAGGAGGTTGGACCAGATGACCACAGATTTTTTTTTCTTTTTTCTTATTTTAAGATTTTATTTATTTATTTGACAGAGATAGATGCAGCGAGAGAGGGAACACAAGCAGGGGGAGTGGGAGAGGGAGAAGCAGGCTCCCCGCGGAGCAGGGAGCCCGATGCGGGGCTCGATCCCAGGACCCTGGGACCATGACCTGAGCCGAAGGCTGACACTTAATGACTGAGCCACCCAGGCGCCCCCCCCTTTTTTAAATAGATTGAGAGTTTCACCTTGAAAAAACCAGTTTTACATGTGAAAAAAAGCTCCCTAGTAACTAAGCCTCTTTGGCTATTAGTGGAAGTGGAAATGGAACCTTCTAAAAGTGCCACCATCTTTATCTTCTGATGTTCAGAAACTGATAGTCCAGAGTGTGAAACAGGAACCCAGGGTGCATCAAACAATAGGAAATGGAGCCTGCCACACGATCCCTTGAAGAGAGGGAGAGAAAACAGGGCCAAGTAGGAAGCTCGTGGCTTCATAAATAATAATAGAAAACTGTTTCAAGGAAGGGGGATCCTAGTACTGAAGTCCTGTTTAAGCCAGGTTGTGACTGAATGTGTTATGGCTATAAATAGGAGACTGCTTGATTGCAGCATCCTGATAAAATTTGGTTTCTGCACTTCTATAAAGGCAGGGCAGGATCTTTGGTGCTGGGCCACTTAGCTGTGTAGCATGATTGTGCATGCAGTACTAATGAACAGTTTTTAATACCAGCCACAGTAACAATGCCCACCCCTGCATAGTATCTTTAGCTTTGAAAACCCTGTTTTGTATCTTCTTCATTGCACCTCCACCCCTAGAAATCGATATAATTAGCCTCAGGGAGGAGCATCAGAATCTTTCCCCACAGGAACATTGCCCAGCCAGCACCAGCACAGAAGCCAGCTGAGCGTTGGGGCAGGGTCCTGAGGCCTGGGCTCCTAAGCATTAACTGCTACATTACTGGGTTTGGGGGGTGGTAGAGCCTCCCTGAAGAGAGCTGGGGGTGACAGGAGGGCACTCAGGAGTCACATGACAGCACCTCTTACTGGCCAGTATCCAAGTATTCCTGTTTTTTTGTTTTGTTTTCTTTGGTTTTCTTGAGAGACAGGGAGTGAGAGAGCATGTGTGCGCAAGTGTGTGAAGCGGGGCAGTGGGGGGGTGGCGGGCAGAGGGAAAGGGAGAGAGGATCTTGAGCAGACTCCAGGTTGGGCGCAGAGTCCGACTCGGGCCTCGATCTTACGACCCTGAGATCATGACCTGAGCAGAAATCAAGAGTTGGACGCTCAATCGACTGAGCCTCCCAGGTGCCCCACGTATTCCTGTTTTAATAATGATTTTGTCTGTGGTGATGCCCACCAGTTAGATGTCACCCCATTTGCAAATGAACAAACTGAGGTTCTAAGAGGCCAGATGACTCTCCTATATCTTACAGTTGGTGAACAGCAGAATTAAGATCGGTGTTGTTTGTTGCCAAGCTATCCTATCTCTGGGTTCTTAGTTAAGTAATCCCTAAACATTTACTCCTCCATGCTTCTCTGCTGCATTGTTGTATTGCATAAATTATTCCTCAGCAAATTATCAAGTAATACATGATAAATCCACGTAAAGGAACATAAGCTGTTAGTAATGATGCTACCAAAGTATATTTATTGATATAAAAAGATTTATATATTGTACAAATAATAAAAAACTTTACATATATAAGATATTACATATATGTAAGATCACTACTATATATATGCATACATATATATGTATATATATATATGATCCTTATATACATAATGATCTTACAGGTTTTTTGGGGGGAAAATACTTGTGAATAGTGCAGTGTAGGTGTTAAGAATATGGGCTTTAGAGTTAGACAGACTGGGGTTCGAATCCCAGCCACAGACCCTGACCAACGGTAACCTTAGGAGGCTCTTGACCCCACTGTGACTCAGTCTCCTCATCTGTAAAAATGTAGAAATCATACTGTCCGCCTCAAGGGATGTTTGAGGGGAAAGTGAGGTAGTGTTTGTAAAATGCTTAGCATGATGTCTGACACAAAATAAATGCTATCACTATAATAAAATAATGATAATAATTCAGGAAATTTTATCTACTGTTATTTATGCATAAAAATTTTGGAGAGCTATTTATTTTTTTAAGCATTCTTCTGTGTTTATAAAACACTCACTGTGCCCAGCTCTGGGCAGTGGGAATAGAAGCTTTGGCCCTGGCCATGCAGAGTCTTACACCCCAGTTATAGGATTAGTTTAGCTTTGGTTGGTTACCATCAACAGGGAGAAGGAAGCTGGTTTTCAGGGTTTTCAAGAGAGAGCGAACAAACCAGGGAGTGAATTGTAGCTTTGGGGTCTGTTGGAATTCTACGGGCTAGAGAGTTACAAGTTCTTTCTCCCCTATTTCCTGGGATGCTGAACAGGTTCTGCAGCCCTGTATGTGGTGATTGCTGGTAAGTCGCCATGCTCATTCTTCATTTCTCTAGTCCCCACCTATTATAGATTTTGGAAAGATCATCATCTACACGAATAACTTGAAAATCATTCGAACCCCAATGGACAAGAGAGACTTCATGAGGAGAATTCTCCAGAAGGAAGAGGAGGCTGAGGAAGAGTCTCTGATGAGCAAAGAAGAAATCAATGGAGACCGTGACCAGAACGACAGGCATTTGCCAGACGCGGAATGCACATTTCCCCATAACCGGTACCCACAGGTGTGTCAGAATGGTTCACTGTCCTCCTTGGGGCTGGCCCTACAGCAGTGGTCTCCAAATGGTTTTGATTGTGCACTACTTAAGTGAAAACTTGAATATAAATACTTAAGATGTTTAACTGTTAAAAATGTTAAGGAATTTTAAGTTTATTATATTTTAATGGTATGTGATTAGCAATAATAGTTATGTCTATATTTCAAATATGCATAATTTTAATTGTTTTTGGTGACTTCTTCTGAGATCTCATTAGGTATTTATTGTTTTCACTCTGCATTGTGGCATAGAACAGCTTATTCCAGAGATGGGAAAAATAAGCTCTGTTCTTTTTCTTGTGGGTCTGCTTGTGCTTCTGTTATTGGGGTTATCTTCAATCCAGTTTCCTTAAAGAATCTTATCAAGCCACGTGTTTGGGTTTTGTAGAGATTAGTTAGTTAAAACTAAGCACTATCCTCTGTACATCCGCTGGACCAGGGACAAGTGAACTTCGTATGCGGCAGTATGCTCAAAGTGAATGAATGAGCTGGGACACCACTGTCACTGTACGTGCAGTGAGGTCACTTTCCATCATGATTACTCCAGGGTCCCTTGGGTGCTGTATTTGTCTGCTGACTGCCTGACCTAGTGAAGGGGCCAGGAGCAACTAATTTATTAAAAATTAGCATAACAGTTTCTTTTGAAAATATGATTGAAGCTTAATTTCTTGCCTTTTTAAGATAAAAAGTAAATAGAAATACTTAGAATGATTTTCTGCCCATACCTCTTGGAGGTGCGGACTCCTCACCTTGGAAACCGTTGCTCAGACGTGCTCAGATAAAGGGGTAGAGTGATGATATTCATTAGTTCACAGTGTGGGATTGGCAGTGGGAAAAGCAATTTTGATGGGTTTAAGCTAAGAGGGTAAAAGCTTGGATAGCAGCAGAAATGAATTTTCTCTCTCTTCAGTTTCCATCTCTTGGGAGTTGCAGCTTTACTGTGGGACTCTCTCATCTCCTCTGGGTTGATGTGACAAAATGGGCCAGGGACTTCCTCATACGTGAGTGATGTCCCTACCCTCGTAGGGTTTAGAGGACAGAACAAGAAGGTGATGACCAGACTCTAGCAAAAGACTCTTATTAAAGTTCTGCTCACAAGGACTCATATCCCTTTCCAACCTGATCTCACACTTGATATTTTTGAAATGCAAATATGATCACGTCACCCCTTCATCGCTCTTTTCCCCGACCGCAAACTTCAGTGACCTCTCATTGCTTAGAATAAAACAGTAGATAGCCTGGACACTGTTCACCTGTTTAGCCTACTCTTACACATCTCTGTTCATTCTCTGTCCCAGACACGCTGCCCATCTAGCTACCACTCCTATGCTCTTTGCTCTTTCCTGCCAGAGGCAACTTCCCTGTGCCTGGAATGTTCTCCAGATTCCCCACCGCCTTGCCCTTAGCACCTGAAATCTCAGTGGAGACATCACTTCTTCAGAGGGGCCTCCCCTCACTTCCAGGAGGATGAAGTACCCAAGGGTGGACCCCTCAGAGCACCTCACATCCCTCCTCAGTTGCAGTCTTGTATTTCCCTGTGTAAATATTTGGTTAATGTTTACTGTCACCCGCTAGAATTTCTCTCCATGAGGGCAGGGGCCGTATTTATGTTGGGTATAGCATAGTAGTTCCCATGTCAAAAAAAAATGAAAAATAAAAATAAAAAATAGAGCCTGGCACAGAGTAGGTGTGCAGTAGATATTAGTTAAATGTTCGTGGAAAGAGTACTGGAATTTGGGACCAGAGAGCCTGCTGGTAAGAACTGTCTTGCCTCTTGCCTTTTATATAGCACTGTCCAGAGCCTAGCAGAGGTGCAGGCGGACTACTAAACGTTGTGATCCAAAGCATTACCTTTCCACTTTAAAATTCACTAATTCTATTCTTTTCCATACCATTTGGTAATTTGTAGGAGCATATATTTTCAGTAGAGAGCCAGACATGATAAAATGCAGGTCACGCTGCAGGCCTGAATAAAAAGGCAGCGACAGGCCTGACATGACAATTATCTTTAAATTCAATTTGGAGAGATCCATGTGTTTTTGCTCTACAACCATAAACTAGGACAGAGGCGTGCAGCAGAACGTTGCCGTGAAAGGTTATACTTCACTTGCCTGTCTTTTAAACTCTGTTTTAAATTGCTATTTGTTTGCCAAATCCCTCGTGCAGTAAATGCCCAGACAGGTTTTATTCTAAAAAAGAGGGTCAGAGAACATCAAGGAGCCCCTTCTGACCAGGAGACTCTTTGTTGTGGCAGATGGAACAGGGAAGCAGTGGGAACCTTGATGAAACAGTGGGCCGAGGCTAAAAGCCAGACCCTGCTGACCCTCTGTATTCACTATAAAAGAAAAGGAGAGGAATAATTGAATTGAGCCACAGTGAAATAGGGAAGGGGAAAAATCTGGCTGTGTGTTCAGTGGATCCGAGAACATAAGTCATCTGGGCTTCTTTATGCTTTAAAGATCTTGCCTTTGAAATAATAGTAATAATAAGAAGAAGAACTGCCATTTATTGAGGGCCCATGATCACTGGGCACAGTGCTTTCCATGCATTAGTCTCTTTCATTTTCACAAGGACTCTCTGAGGGCGGTATTGTTAGCGGTCTTCTTCTGTAGCTGGGAAAACCAAGGCACAGAGAAGTTAAGTAACTTGCCAGAGGTCATCAGAGCCAGTGGTCAAACCCCGGTCTACCTGACTACCAACATTATAATCTTTTTTTTTTTTTTTTAAGATTTTATTTATTTACTTGGCAGAGAGAGACAGAGAGAGAGACAGCGAGAGAGGGAATGCAAGCAGGGGGAGTGGGAGAGGGAGAAGCAGGCTTCCTGCCGAGCAGGGAGCCCGACGCGGGGCTTGATCCCAGGACCCTGGGATCCTGGATCAAGCAGTCGCTAAACCGACTGAGCCACCCAGGCACCCCCCAATCTTATAATCTTAACCCGCCTGCTGAGCAGCCTCCAGATTGGTGCTTGTTGGCCACTTCGGTGCTACCCAAGCCTTTGAGTCTCTGATGAAAGCTGAGACCCCTTTCCTTGCTTGTGCAGCTAGTAAGAGGTGGTTTGGGTAGGTCTGTCAGTTCTAGAACCTCAGCTGTGCAGAACAACTAGGTTCTAAGTCCTCTTACCGAATATTTTCTGAGAAGAATTTAAAAATGCTGAGAATGAAAGACAGAAGCTTATATCTCGCATGCCATGTACAGAGTAGGGGCTCTGAAACACTTGATTTAATGAATCATTAAATGATTCAATGAGTATGCTGAGGGCAAGTGGTTGGAAGGAGGGTGGTAACTCAGGGTAAGAGCAGAAACTCCAGTCAAGCATCTAATACTGCATTGTATAACCACGTGACATTAGAGAAAATTTGATCGATGATTTGTTTTTGTTCTCTGCAGCAGGCTCGCCAGGTCATTTCATTAATCTTTTTTTTAAATTTTATTATGTTATGTTAATCACCATACATTACATCATTAGTTTTTGATGTAGTGTTCCATGATTCGTTGTTTGCATATAACACCCAGTGCTCCATTCAGTACGTGCCCTCCTTAATACCCATCACCAGGCTAACCTATGCCCCGACCCCTCACCCAGAACCCTCAGTTTGTTTCTCAGAGTCCATAGTCCCTCATGGTTCATCTCCCCCTCCGATTCCCCCCCTTCATTTTTCCCTTCCTGCTATCTTCTTCTTTTTTTTTTTTTCACATGTAATGTATTATTTGTTTCAGAGGTACAGGTCTGTGATTCAACAGTCTTACACAATTCACAGCGTTCACCATAGCACATACCCTCCCCAGTGTCTATCACCCAGCGACCCCATCCCTCCCACCCCGCACCACTCCAGCAACCCTCAGTTTGTTTCCTGAGATTAAGAATTCCTCATATCAGTGAGATCATATGATACATGTCTTTCTCCGATTGGCTTATTTCGCTCAGCACAATACCCTCCAGTTTGATCCACGTTGTTGCAAATGGCAAGATTTCGTTCCTTTAGATGGCTGCATAATATTCCATTGTGTGTGTATATATATATACATATATATATCACATCTTCTTTATCCATTCATCTGTCGATGGACATCTTGGCTCTTTCCATAGTTTGACTATTGTGGACATTGCTGCTGTAAACATCGGGGTGCACATACCCCTTCAGATACCTACATTTGTATCTTTGGGGTAAATATGCAGTGGTGCAATTGCTGGGTCCTAGGGTAGCTCTATTTTCAACTTTTTGAGGCACCTCCATACTGTTTTCCAGAGTGGCTGCACCAGCTTGCATTCCCACCAACAGTGTAGGAGGGTTCCCCTTTCTCCACATCCTCGCCAACATCTGTCGTTTCCTGACTTGTTAATTTCAGCCATTCTGACTGGTGTGAGGTGGTATCTCATTGAGGTTTTGATTTGGATTTCCCTGATGCTGAGCGATGCTGAGCACTTTTTCATGGGTCTGTTGGCCATTTCGATGTCTTCTTTGGAAAAATGTCTGTTCATGTCTTCTGCCTATTTCTTGATTGGATCATTTGTTCTTTGGGTGTTAAGTTTGGTAAGTTCTTTGGTAAGATTTTGGATACTAGCCCTTTATCTGATATGTCATTTGCAAATATCTTCTCCCATTCTGTCGGTTGTCTTTTGGTTTTGTGGACTGTTTCTCTTGCTGTGCAAAAGCTTTTTATCCTGATGAAGTCCCAATAGTTCATTTTTGCCCTTGCTTCCCTTGCCTTTGGCGATGTTTCTAGGAAGAAGTTGCTGCGGCTGAGGTCGAAGAGGTTGCTGCCTGTGTTCTCCTCTAGGATTTTGATGGACTCCTGTCTCACGTTTAGGTCTTTCAACCATTTGGAGTCTATTTTTCTGTGGATGTAAGGAAATGGTCCAGTTTCATTCTTCTGCATGTGGCTGTCCAATTTTTTCCCAGCACCATTTGTTGAAGAGACCGTCTTTTTTCCATGGGACATTCTTTCCTGCTTTGTCGAAGATGAGTTGACCATAGACTTGAGGGTCCATTTCTGGGCTCTCGATTCTGTTCCATTGATCTATGTGTCTGTTTTGGTGCCAGTACCATACTGTCTTGATGATGACAGCTTTGTAATAGAGCTGGAAGTCCGGAATTGTGATGCCGCCAGCTTTGCTTTTCTTTTTCAACATTCCTCTGGCTATTCGGAGTCTTTTCTGGTTCCATACAAATTTTAGGATTATTTGTTCCATTTCTTTGAAAAAAGTGGATGGTATTTGGATGGGGATTGCATTGAATGTGTAGATTGCTCTAGGAAGCCTTGACATCTTCGCAATGTTTGTTCTTCCAATCCATGAGCATGGAATGTTTTTCCATTTCTTTGTGTCTTCCTCAATTTCTTTCATGAGTATTTTATAGTTTTCTGAGTACAGATCCTTTGCCTCTTTGGTTAGATTTATTCCTAGGTATGGGGCACCTGGGTGGCTCAGTCGTTAAGCATCTACCTTCGGCTCAGGTCATGGTCCCAGGGTCCTGGGATCGAGCCCCGCATTGGACTCCCTGCTCCGTAGGAAGCCTGCCTCTCCCTCTCCCACTCCCCCTGCTTGTGTTCCCTCTCTCACTATCTCTCTCTCTGTCAAATAAGTAAATAAAATCTTTTTTAAAAATTTTAAAAAAAGAAAAGATTTATTCCTAGGTATCTTATGGTTTTGGGTGCAAATGTAAATGCGATCGACTCCTTAATTTCTCTTTCTTCTGTCTTGTTGTTGGTGTGTAGGAATGCCACTGATTTCTGTGCATTGATTTTATATCCTGCCTCTTTACTGAATTCCTGTATGAGTTCTAGCAGTTTTGGGGTAGAGTCTTAGGGTTTTCCACATAAAGTATATCATCTGCAAAGAGTGAGAGTTTGACTTCTTCCTTGCCGATTCGGATGCCTTTTATTTCTTTCTTTTAATATCTGAGCCTGGCATTCTATGCAAATTAAGTTTTGGGTGACATGTATGCATTACTTCCTTTGGCAACATTAAAATCTTTTTTTTAAAAAAATTTTATTTATTTATTTGACAGAGAGAGAGAGACAAAATCTCACTGGGATTCAGTACAAAATAAGAACATGTGGATTTGGCAGAAAAAATGGACCGTGACAATTTGCTTAAAGAATATTTTGGCAAATACATTTCTTTTGAACACTTTAAGGGAAGAAAACAAGTTTCTCCATTGTTAGTATATTAAAATATGGCAGCAATCAATAAAATATTAACAAAAGGATACATAGACATCATTTAGGTTTTTGTCAGTTGGGTAATCACTTCTGTTCCTTAAATCTAGAATAAATAAAATTTAATGCCTTCTTAGGCACTTTGTAGCACAATGGAACTACTTTCAGAACTTATACCTCCCTTTTCAAGATTATTTTTATTCTTAAATTATAAAAGAAAGCTGTGTTAGCTGGGTGGAGCCACCCAGTGGACTCCAGTCCTTTTGTTAGTTTCTAGAATTTAAGAATTGGAAGGGTTCTCCAGATATCGTCGTTTTGTTTATTCATCCAGCAAACATGTCCACAACAAATATTGTGTCAGTCACTGCACTTTAAGTCTTGGAAGTGATGGTGACAGGGACTAGCGCAGATAGCTTCCTATGTGGTCAGCAGAAGCTTTCAGTAGATTATGAGACCTGCTGTGCTTGGGGCAGTACAGGTGGGTCAGGCCTCCTGGTTCAGAGGTGTAGGCACTGCTAAGCCGACGTCTGAAACCCAATAGGAGTGGACTGGGTTGGGGAGAACAGCCCACAAGGGCTCCGCCCTGAATCTGTGCCAGAATTGGTGGGTATCTGGACTGGGATTGTGGTTGTGGGCGGAGAAAACTGGATGGATTTGAGAGATGTTTCGCAGGTAGAATAGACAGGACTCGGTGCTGGATCCACCTGTTGTTGATCTAGTACCACCACTTATTTCTTGGAATGTTCGTGGTCTGTGCACAGTCTTTGCAGAGTGCAAAGTTTGCTGGTTTCCTTGAGAGGTTTTAGGGAAGGAGCATGGCAGTAGATAGGGAGCATATTCTGCAGGATGTGAGTTGAGGACTAGTAAGTCCAGACTTACTAGCAAGGCTTAGAAGTGAACTAACTTTTATGGAGAACCTGTAATATGGCAGATAATCTATTGTGGTCTTTTCACGTACTCTCTCATTTAATATTCCAATTACTCTGAATGGTGAGCATTACCAGTCCCATTTCGCAGGTGAAGAAAATCAAAGATTTAGAGGTCAAGGGAAGTGTCCAAGGTGCATGATTGCTGTTCCAGGCCTTACCACAGTTCTCAAAGAAAAGAAAGATAAAGTACAAGAATTCAGAGCTAAGCTTTGGAGGACTGTAACATCGAGTCATCCATCCCCTCAGTCTGTCAGTCACACAAAAACAGTCTTTCTTGAATGCCTGATGTTGGACAGCTACAAGATGGGGCTGTGTGCACAGTCACGAGCAGCAGGAACTCGGCTGCTCAGTGGCCTGGGATCAAAACCTGCCTCCTGTCTTCCAAGCTGTGTGACCATCGGCAAATAACTGAACTTCTCGGTCTCTCATTTTCCTGTCTGCAGCAGGGATGATAATACGTGCACTGTCTCGCCGGGCTGTCATGTGGATTAGATAGGTGAATGTAGAGAAGGCTTAGAACCGCACCTGCACCTACTAAGCATGCTACAGGGGTTCGCTGTTAGTATGTGGCCATGAGGAAGAGTAAGCCCTTGTCCTGGTGGGAGCATACAGAAGTCACGGGTCAGGTGGTGACAAGGGCGACGAGGAATGGAAAGGGACAGAATTCAAGGCAGGAGCTGCTGCCTTAGAGATTCCATCAGGGAAACCCTCTGATGAAACTCCAGTGAGTATTCTGTGCCTCTGGCCAGTTCCCCCATTGGCACTGTGGGAAGCATTTTGTACTCTCACTCTGTCTCTGCCTTTCGGGCAGCCCTGTGCTGCTTCAGCCTGTTTTGGAACCGTGGTCTGGAACTGCTGTCACTAAACCCTGACCTGTCTCTTGCAGGAAGGGGAGCTTCCCGAGGACAACTGCTTTCACTGCCGAGGGTCGGGCAGTGCCACCTGCTCTCTGTGCCACGGCAGCAAGTTCTCCATGCTGGCCAACAGATTTAAGGAGTCCTATCGGGCCCTGCGCTGCCCTGCCTGCAATGAGAGTGGCCTGCAGCCTTGCCAGATTTGCAATCAATAGCCCGTGGCTTTGTACGTCCGCTGTGATCGCATCCTTCCTGAAGCTATTTCTAATAAACTGCCCCCTCCTTCTCTTCCCTCTCCCAGCAAGGAAGCCACAGTGGCTGTGACCACTTCCTCCACTGGCAGAACTCAATCACTTGATGACATTTCATAAGGCTAGGAGCATCTCCGTCTGGTTCTAAGTGGCAGAGGCATTTTTGAATTAGAGTCTGCTTTGAAACGGGTTCTAAAATTATCCTTCCAGGAATGTGTGCATGCATCCTACTTGACTTAGCTCAGGTTTTTTCCCTGCACTAGTGAGCAAATACATGTACATTTCAGGCTGCAGGTTTAAGTCCTTTTCTGGTTGGGAGTTATTTTGCAAAATTATGCAGTGAGAAAGGAATAAAAAAAGGCAGGTTTCTGATGAACTGAATTCCTGTAGCTTATAATGCATTTCAAATCATTATTGGTCAGATTGAATTTTTAATTAAGCAGAAGAGGAAAGGGATGCCCGATGCGGAACGTACTCACAGGCCGCCGAAAACAAAACAACATGTATGTGCTTCATGCTGGAGATAGGCAAGCTGAGAAGGCCTTTCTTTCCAAGTCCCGAGTCTCTCCTGTGTGATATGCTTGGGTAGTATTCATGCAGGCAATGAGCAATGCTACTTCTTAAGACCAGATGAGATAAGACATTTCTGCGTGCCTCTAAACTACTGGGGTTATAAGCCAAGTCAAAGCTATTTATGATAAATTTGGTGCTTAAGTATGTGTGTGTGATACGACTTCTTCCAGCCCCTGAATTATTAGCAAATAAATAAATGTATTTTAAATCTAAGATACAGCCACAATCTCTTCAAAAAAAGATTGGATATTTTATCGTTACCTATTGGAAACCTCTAAAAGAAAAACTAACCAAGGCAGATTTTTAAGAATTATCTTTCTACTGTGTGAATACACATGCTAAAGGTAATTCTTTTGTCTTAAAGTTGGTTATAAAATTAAATTTTTTTGTTAATGAACTTTTGTAGCTCTAACACCCACTCCCTTTATCCCTTGAGAATAACACTATAAAATCTGTTATCTATTGAGACACAATGGCTTTTCTATGATAATTTTGATTTTCATAACTTAATTTTTTTCAAGATTTGTTTGTTATCCTCTAATATTCAGCTGTTAAAATAATGCAACAGTGGAATGCTTTTCAGGAAATATAAACACTTCTAATAAAAAGATTAAAATATTTTTGGAATCCATGATAAATTTTGCCTGTTCTCTCTTAGCCAGAATGATAGAACTATGGCTCACCAACTTTCTTTGCTTCTACACTTAGCTGTTTCCTGACTTGGTGTATGTTTTCTCACAGCCTTTGACTCTTCTGTTTTTCCAGAGTACCAGAGGAAGGAATGATAACAGGAGACCTCTAAGTGTATTCTTCTCTTTTTTGACAGGAACATTCGACAATAAATATTTTGAGCCCCGCGTCCTTGATGTGCACTGTTACCCAGATGGGTACCATCCCTTGGATAGTGCATGGGGCTTACAGTTTCAGTGGAGGAGACAGATCAGCAAACGGATAATTACAGCATAGTGTGGCAAGTTCTGGGACAGGGGTATTACAAGGAGCATCTGAAGCACATAGAAGGGACATCTCACGTAGCCTGAGTGGGGTTCAAGGGGCTTCCCAGAGGAAGAAGTGTAAGCAATGTTGGCTTCTTTTCCTTCCTTCATGCTTTTTGGAGACTTTAATCCTTTTCATCTCATAATAAATATATACACTAATGATTACATCTGTTTATTCAGACAACAGGTATTTATTGAGCCCTGGGGATATATCAGTAGACCAAACAGACAAAATCCTAACCCCCGTAGAGCTTACATTTTGGTGGGGGGATGCCGAGAACAGAAAACATATATTTAATATATATGTGTATATAGAGTATATATTTAGAGACAACCAAAAAGTACACAACAGAGAATTAAAATACATAATTATGTATGTATATATATAATGTATGGGTGTATAGAGTGTTAGAAAAGGGTAAGTGCTTTGATGAAAAATAAAACAATAAGGGGCATAGAGAGTTGGGAGGGGTTGCAAATTTAAATTAGTTTTCAGGGAAGCATCATTGAGAAGGTTTCCTTTAAATAAAGGCCGAAAGGAGATGAGGAGGGAGTTGTGAGAATATCTGGGGTAAGATTATTCCAGCCTGAGAAAACAGCAAGTGCTAGGCCCATAGGAAGGAGAGCCTGACGTGTTTGGAGAGCAGCAAAGAAACCAGTGTGGCTGGAGCTCAGTGAACAAGATGACAAGTGTCGGGAAACGAGGTCAGAAAGGAAGGCACGTGTGTGTTGGCGTGCTTCCTTCGGAGCCCTTGTAAGAACGTGGGTTTTACTGAGTGAAGTGCTGCTTGGGAGGGGGTCTGTTTGCTGTCAACTGCATACCCTGTCCCTCCATACCCTGCTCTTACTGCTGGGGCAGGAGGCCTGCAAACTCTGCTTCCCAGAAGTCTTGCCTGCTGGCTTCCTGTTAAGTTCTGCCAGCAGGTGGTATCGGCAGAGCAGGAAGACTGGAGGAAGGGCGAGCCTTCCCTTTCTTTCTGATGGGGATCCGGACAGCTGCTCCCGTGTGGCAGCTGCGGCAGCTAGGACTGCTAGCTCAGGAAGCTCGGTTCCAACTGTAGTCCCTTCAGCGGCTCTGATCGCAGGCTCAGTGGAACACCATTTTCCCCTGTTGTTCCTCCAGCCTAAAGGGGGGTGGTGGCTTGCGGTCGTTACTAAGCTTTGTAATCAGTGCCCTGTAAGAGATATTCCCTCTCTTTGCAACAGCACAGAAGAGTGGTTTCTGGCTTTCCCGATGGAATGCCAACTGATACAGATATTTCAAGCAGAGGAGGGTCACAGTCTGATTGTATCCTAACAAGTTTCTCTAGAAGGCTGCCTGTGTTGAGAGAAGACACCACAGAGCCAAAGTGCAAGTGGGAGCCCAGTTAGGAGGCCATGGCAGTAATTCTGGTGGTGGCTAAAGTGGCCTGGGCCAGTGTGCTGCTAGTGGAAATGGTATAAGTGGCTGGATTGTGGATATATTTTGAAGGTAGAACCATAGAGTCTTGTCTGCTGTCCTTTGTACTCAGAAATATTGCTTATGATCTATGGTATGCAAACCCCATCTGTGGAGATAAATTTGCACTAAAATAACCACTTCTAGATTTGTGATCTACAAACATTGAGGCTGGTTTGGGCAGAGCTATGGGTAAGTTTACTGTCATGAGCAAGGTTGGCCAACTGATACTCCCAAGGCTACAAGAATTCCTTTGGAGCTAGAAACAATTATGATGGTTAAAAAATATCTTAGTGATGCTGGGGTGCTTGGGTGGGGCAGTCAGTTAGGTGTCCGACTCTTGATTTCGGCTCAAGTCATAATCTGAAGGTTCTGAGATTGAGTCCCGTGTGGGGCTCCATGCTCAGCAGGGAGTCTGCTTGAGAGTCTCTCTCCCTCTCCCTCTGCCCCTCCCCCCGCTCGAGTGCACACTCTCTCTCTCTCTAAATAAAAATAAATAAAAATATTTTTTTAAAAAGATTTTTATTTATTTTTGCAGGAGAGAGAGAGAGCATGAGTGCGTGCACGCATGAGCAGAGGGGAGGGGTAGAGGGAAAAGCAGACTTCCTCCTGAGCAGGGAGCCTGATGCGGGGCTCCATCCCAGGACCCTGGGATGATGACCTGAGCTAAAGGCAGAAACTTAACGACTGAACCACCCAGGTGCCCCCAAAATAAATAAAATCTTAAACAAATATCCTAGTGATGTTATAATTAAAATAATGCTCTGTCTTTTAAATGATCCAAAATTTTTAACTATGTCAGGTATACGTCAATTTAAAATTTTTAAAAAATTAATATACGGATTTTCAGAAGACATCTATCTATTTACTTCTCCATTGAGGAATTTCTTCCTGGATTTCTACTATATTCCAAGTATTTATACTAGATTGTCCAGATTGAAAGATGAAAATACTCTTAGTATTTATCATTAATGAGATTATAGTCTTAGGCTCCTGAGTCAGCATAATAAATGAATCTGGTTGTAAAACTCTGGAGGACACTGCCGTGACCCTTTGCTACTGACTCCAGAGATTCTGTTCCTCTGCTTGGCCAGGTTAGCTGAGCTCGCCATGGGGGCTTAATTACAGACTTTATTTATGTATTTATGTATTAATTTATTTATTTATGTGAACAATCACATATCAGCTCTACCATGTGCAGGATGCTGTTCTAGGCACTTGACACTCCACTACTTGTCCTAACAATCAAATTAATCCCGTGTATTGGCCATCTTTTAGCCCCACACATGCTGTTCCTCTCCACGTCACATCCACCCAGACCATAAACATGCAAGCCCTTCCAGTGATCTTCACAAACATCTTGCCTTACTAGGCTTTTGTGAAAGTAACACACTGTACTGAAAATGTGGGTGGTAACCAGGGAGCAGAGACTACTGTAATAACAACTCAGCTGAATTTAGCAAGACCTGTTTGCTGGTGTGCTGGCCACTTATAACCATCCTTGCCAGTTCCAGCTTTCTTCTCTACCTTTCCATCCCAGTGTACCCTCTATTCTTCTAACTCTGTTCAAGAGCAGAACTTATCTATATGGCCCCTCTCCCCAAATGTGGCTTAGCCTCAAGACCTATCTACTCTTTCAAAGATCTGCAGGGCCAGAAGGTTTCCCTTCACACACCCCACCCTTCTAGAAAGACACCGTGCTTTGCGAGGGCTCTTATCTTCCCCTCCCTGCCTGTCGATTCTGTGGGATAAGGGGAGGCCCAACCCATCTGCCCTAAACCTTTCCACTAGAACAACCCTGCTTTTTTCTGTTTGTATTTAGAGAGAGTTGCACATTACAAATATTTCTTTGAAGTCCACATTAAGCATTAACTGTGTAACCCATAATTTACCTTTTCAAATTAAGCTGACCAAAGACATCAATTAAGCTTAAGTTTCTAAGAAAGATGATGTTCTTATTCTAAGTCGTCCACATATATGAATCACTCTGGTAATAATATTCATTTAGACTGGTGCCAGTGGCATTTATAAAAAAGTTTCTATGGTTCACTAGGGCTTAATCTGAGTGAATTTTATGATAAAGGTAAATTTGAAAGAAATGTTCGCAGTTGTTTTTATCACCTGTCCTAATTAGTTGCATCTCATTTTCTAATTAAACACGGTAATTACAGAGAGTTCACATTCATGCAATTATGTGAGAAAAATGGAGTTCTGTCAGTGTTGGAATTATGGCATATAATTACTGCCTGTGTTAAAGAACCTGGAAAAACCCAGAGAAGAAAAGACCTGGAACCATAATACAGTATAACGGCTGCATTGTTTGGGGTGGAGGAGTGGGGAAAGGTGGTAGGAATGGGGCAGTTAAATCAGGCCTCAACAAAACTAGACTTAGCATTTATCTTCTTTAACGGTACAAGCTTCCTCTTTGTCCAGTCCCTTAACATCGCTTCTGTCCAGCTCCCAAGTTCTTCTTCCCCTGCTAATGATTATTTCTCACAAGATTGGAGCTGTTAATTCATATTAAGGTGTGAATGGCTAATAGATTATTGACCATGTCTGCTTTATAGGTTCAAAGTGTTATATTAATGAAGGACTCCTAGGAGTAAGGCCATGTGAAAAAACAGGGAGCCAGAAGATGAAACAGACATAGTACCTTCTTGTAGGGACGTTATAGTCTCACAGGGAACCAGAGATTTATATGAGTATTTGCAAAATAAAATGATAGATATTATAGGAGGGGCAGAGAATAGAGAGTGGCTAACTCTCCTTTAGTTGTTGGTATCCTTCACTCAGCTATGAGCTCCTTAAGGGCAGAAAGTGTGCCTCATCTATCATTATATCCCTTGCATCTACCATAATGCCTGGTGTATAGAAGGTGTTCAATAAATATTTGGTGATTTGGTGTTTGCAGAAACATGACATTTGGTTGCACACCCAGGACCCTCAGTGTATTGTTTTCTTCTGAGCCAATGTCTAAGGAAAATTTCACAGATAGCTTCTAAAATGACTCCCAGTGATCCCCACCTTTCGGTATTCCTGCCTTTGTACAATCCGTTTGAGTGTGAACCGGACTTAATGACTCACTTCTTACAGTGGGAGGTGACAAAAATGATGGGATGTCACCTCTGAGATTAGGTTATAAAAAACTACGATACTTTCTTTGGCCTTTCTCCCCTGCCGACTTGCTGAAACCAGCTGCCATGTTGTGAGCTGCCTTATGCAGAAGTCCACAGGGCAAGGAACAGAGGTCCACATGGCAGAGCAATAGCCAGGGAGGAACTGAGGCCCTCAGTTCGGCAACCCGCTAGAAACTGAATCCTGCCAACGACCACGTGAGTGAGCTTGGAAGGTGCTCCTTCCCTAGTTGAGCCTGAGACTCAGGGTGGATGACATCTTAATTCCAGCCTTGTGGAGAGATCTGGTGCCAGAAGCAGGCAGCTGAGCCCCGCGGGATCCCTGACCTGTTAGATGATAAACCGTGAGATAATAAATGTTGTTTTAAGAGGGAGACAGACCATAAGAGACTCTTAATCTCTGGAAACAAACTGAAGGTTGCTAGAGTGGAGGGGTGGGGGGGCTGGGTGATGGACACTGGGAGAGCGCTGTGAATTGTGGAAGACTGATGAATCACAGACCAGTACCCCTCAAGCAAATAATACATTATATGTTAATAAAAAAAATCCCCCCTCAAGCCGGTGAATTTGGGGACCATTTATAACACAGGAATAGATAAGTGACGTAAGGTAAGATGACAGATCTTTTGATCTCCAAAGGGTGTTCCCATGGAGAGAAATACAACCGTTTATTCCTTCTTTGGTGCTCCATTTATTCAGTTCATGAATCTAATTCCCCAAACTGAAAACATCTTTTTTCTTGAGGCCTTTAAACATTGATTACAGATGTATTAATCATACAGTTTTAAACATATAAGTTTAGGGGCGCCTGGGTGGCTCTGTCATTAAGCGTCTGCCTTCGGCTCAGGTCATGATCCTGGGATCCTGGGGTCCTGGGATCGAGCCCCGCATTGGGGAGCCTGCTTCTCCCTCTCCCACTCCCCCTGTTTGTGTTCCCTCTCTCGCTGTGTCTCTGTCAAATAAATAAAAAGAATCTTAAGAAAACAAAACATATAAGTTTAAACAATTTAAACTAATCGCAATTATATATTTAGAATGGCTGATCCTTTTAAGCACTTCAAAACCTTAATTCATAAACATATAAAACAAAGATTACAGAATTTATTGCTGTAATTTCACTTAAATCTACTCTAAAGCACCAATATCATGGGTTTAATGCCTTTCTTACTTCTGTTATTTTTCTCTGCTAGTTTTTATACACCCTGAGGGCTACAGCATTATTATTTTTACTCCTTTCCTTGAGTCACAGGATTCTTAGCAGATTTCGAAGAAAAGATTACCTTATCAGCACCGCCTAGGTTGTAGAACTTGGTTTATTGACTGATTACTTCTTGGTCAGACTTGTTTGTTTTTCCCAAGGTGATTCTAACCCAAACCACCTTTTTTTTACAGTAAGCTTTTCTATGGATAAATGATATCTGTTATGTCAGTGAGACTATTTCAGGCCTTATCTTATGCCTAAAGTTTAATTTTCCAACCTAGTGTGTATCTCTGAAATTTTTTAATTATCACGCCCCCATAGTTATATAACCGATTATCCTGTCATAATCAAAAATTGATTTTATCTCTTAGCATTAAAAACTTGTATCTCCCTTATTAGCATTGAGATTTAATCTCTTTAAGAGTCGAGAGATTGAGTGTTCGTAGTTGTAGGTCATCTGGCTAATACATTTTACTGATAAATACTGTGGAGTCCTCTTTCTGGTTGGTTATTGTGGGTGCCCACCCAAGCTGAATAGTTCTTCCTGTTCTTGGCATCTACTTATTCTGGGACTACTTGGGTTATGGTTTCCAATGTTTATTCTCCTTAAGCAGCTAGAGATAGGCATGTGATTGAGCTTTATAAACATACAGGATTAACAGAAGAAGTATCAAACTCTCCTGATTATTAAAACTAACAAACATAAATGTGTGGTTTTTTTTTTTTATATATTCACCATTTTCTATTACAGTGACCTTTTGGGCAGACTTCATATTAGCTCTGTTTTGAGCCATTTCAAATTCATGGCCTTTCATAAGCCTTATGCTATCCTAGAAGCCATGCCGATGTCAGTACTGGTGATGACAGGGATTTGGGTACTCAGATTGTAACTTCATCTTAAGAGACAAATCTTTTTTTTTTTTGGGGGGGCAAGACTCTAGTGTCTAAGGGTATACATTTGGGTGATAAAACATTAAAAAATAAAGCAAGTCTTTATACAGAAAGGAAAGGGGGTGTGATCAGAATGAGGCTCATGGAAGAAGCTTGTGGGAGGAGCAAAGGAAGTTCTACTTTTTGATCTGGGCACACATTTTATAATTGTGTGTGTGTGTGTGTGTGTGTGTGTGTGTGTTACCAGTGCTTTATTCTTACAATAAAAATTTCACTTACAAAAATTGTCACCTTATAGTCGGGGAGCAGGGTTGCTCTTTATGTTGACTTTTTTATCTTTTATACAATGCTCCTGACGTTCTTAAAAACATTCTTGCTTTTTGGCAACAATAGGGTGTTGGAGAAATGTTCTTAATTTTTTTTCTGTCCTAAATCATGGAATTAGCCAGCTTCTAAGGGATTCTGTTTCCTTTGAATAGACAATAATTCTAAAGACCAGGAGCTGGACTCTGGGGGTGTACTTGAGAATGCGATGAGCAAGAATGCACTGATGTGGTTGGTGGGCCACTGAGACCTGAAAACATATTATTAAGGTTATTATTTCACACTGATATTTCCAACTTAACTTACTATATTGCTATTCTATACTTTTCTTATATAAGGTTTCATCAACTAAAAGATCACTCCTAGAGCAATAAGGCCCACTTCTGGAGCTAGGGGTGGGGTGAAAACTTGAAGGAAAACGGTTCTATTTTGAAGACCGAAGGGCAGAATGAATGCCGAGTAAACTACCAACAATTCCCCATCTGCCCTTTGAAGGGAGAACTGTATCTTACTTTTCTTTAGGTTCATGTTCTGTGCCAGGTGCTAAATACTAGTAGAAAGAATGGACAAATAGACTTACCAAAGAATTATTTATTCACCTTCCATAAGCCTCCAAAGTCCTAGAAATGCTTGTTCCCGGAACTAGCATAACCACTTTTTTCTGGTTTAATTGCCTTCTCTCTTAGCAACATGACCGTGAACTCCTGCTGTTTCTAGAAGTTCCAGAGGGGCAGTCTCGATTGGCCCTTTCTTCTGGAGTCCCCTCATTGATTAATTATAAACCATGACATTCATCATTCATTCCCAGGGCTTCTTTTGGCTGGTTGGTATCATATATCCTGTTAGATGAGTCAATCTTTTAAGATTTGTGCCCAGAGAAATTGGGCACAGATTCCTTTAAGCTTCCTCTTTATTCCAGCTCTGAGGTTAGGGAAGCAGCTGTTGATGGACTGATTAGTATCTTAGGAGGACTAAGAACAATCTCCCCATCCTTCAACAGTTGTTTAATCATTTGTCCCAGGGAGAGTCTGAGAGCATCACTGAAGTGTTATTTTATGCAAAAACTTCAGGTTGGCCTAGCCTCCTGGTCACTATATGTAACACAATGGTAATAACTACAGGAAAAAAACCAAGTCTGTTACGCCTGGTCATATGTAAGGAACATGTTAGGGTTTATGTGAGTTTGTCACATCCCTGGAATTAACTCTTTAACTTGCATGCGTGGCAACTGTTTTATCTCATCTCTAGGAGAGAGCATCCATGTCTTAGGGGTAGACATGGGGTGGCCAAGTATACACAACCACTGCGTAATATCACCCACAATAGTCATTTAAGCTATTGGGAAGCTAAAATCAGGAACCCCTTTATTTACTCTGAGACATCACTGCTACACCAATTAGAAATGCTCCTATTGGTGAGCTCAACCTGCTCTGGGAGCAAAGATGGGAGGCACTTGCTTGATGGCTTAGGTTAATCTTGACATAAGCATTTTAGGAAATGAATATTCTTTTCTACTGAGGAAAGAATTACTCAAAGTCCTTATGTGAATCATCTATTTCAAAGGGTAATTTCTTCAATATCTATGTTTACTTCTTGGATTTCATTTTCTAATGCTCTCATAAGCCACCATTACCTCTTTTGAGATCAGATGCGTTCAGGATGGTATGGCTGTAGGCACCAGTACCTCTTTTGGTTGGCTTATTCATTTTTTGGAAACATCAGTGCCTTTAATGTGAACACTCCTGTGTGTTCTGCCTTCATACCATTCCAGTTTCCTTCAGTGACTTTGTATCTATTAGTTTACACCTTTGCAGATAAACATTAGGGGGGATTGGATTTTACTCCCTTTGCATGAGTTAATTAGGCTCTCTGTGGTTAATAGTGGTAATTGACATGGTAGTAGTGTTCCACCAAGTTCCCCTCTTCAGAGTTTTTCCCTCCCACCCCCATCCCAAAGCTGTGCTCCTTACTGGAAATTGTCCTCCACTGCAAGGGAACTGGCTCACCCAGCCCCCTTACCTCAATGGGGCGGGCGCCCAGTGCTAGAGCTTCCTATAGGATTGGCTGAGGCCTCAGTTGGAACCAGATTTTGGAGCACTGCATTCTTCACTTCAGAAGCATCCCCAATCTTCTTGTATTTAAGTTCTTGCCTCAAAGTCTGTTTCCAGGGAACCCAATCTAAGATAAATGCCACTCCTTCAGACTGTTGCAAGACTGAATACATAAAGCCCTTTGGGAAGCATTCACTTTGGAGTGGGGAATGGATTTAGTATTTGAGAGCTGTCATTATTCTTGGATGGTATGTCATAGACTGATAACGGTCTCATTTCTTTCTGATCTCATCAGTCAGATAGTACTTTGAGAAAAATAATGTAATAACTAGCTCAAGGCAAAGTTATGTAGTGTTAAGTTTGTTTTTTGTCCCTCAACTCATTCTTCCTTTGCCTTGCGGCCCCTCACGGTTGCCTCCTTCTCCACCACCTCTATTCTCCCTGCTTCCTCTCATTAAAATAAAATTCAACCAGGGCGCCTGGGTGGCTCAGTTGGTTAAGCGACTGCCTTCGGCTCAGGTCATGATCCTGGAGTCCCTGGATCGAGTCCCGCATGGGGCTCCCCGCTCAGCGGGGAGTCTGCTTCTCCCTCTGACCCTCCCCCCTCTCATGTACTCTCTCTCTCTCATTCTCTCTGTCTCAAATAAATAAATAAAATCTTTAAAAAAAAAATAAAATTCAACCAAGTAATCTGAAGATCTATTTGGCTTTATTAAGCGATTCATGAATCAGGCAGCATCTCATCTAATAAGTACAGGGGAGCTCTGAAGAGTTGTACAAAATAGGTTTTATAGGAAGGAAGGTAGGGTAAGGAAGTTATAAACAAAACAAAACAAAACAAAACAAAACAAAACAAAACAAAACAAAAGGATTGTTCCAGGCCAGGTCACTTTCCATTTGGAGAAGAGTAGCAGCTGGGGTTTTTTTTTTTTCCTTTAACTATTAGGGTTTATTTTACTTTTCTTTTTTTAATTTAAATTCAATTAATTAACATATAATGTATTATTAGTTTCAGAGGTAGAGTTCAGTGAGTCACCAGTCTTTTTTTTTTTTTTAAAGATTTTATTTATTTATTTGACAGAAAGCGAGAGAGAGAGAGCACAAGTGGGGGGAATGGCAGAGGGAGAGGGAGAAGCAGGCTCCCCACTGAGCAGGGAGCCTGATGTGGGGCTCGATCCCAGGACCCTGGGATCCTGACCTGAGCCAAAGGCAGATGCTCAACCGATGGAGCCACCCAGGTGCCCCGATTCACCAGTCTTATATAATACCCAGGGCTCATTACATCATGTGCCCTCCTTAATGTCCATCACCCAGTTACCCCGTCCCCCTACCCCTCCCTTCCCCTCCAGCAACCCTCAATTTGTTTCCTGTGATTAAGAGTCTCTCATGTTTTGTCTCCCTCTCTAAATCGTCTTATTTTATTTTTCCCTTCCTTCTCCTATGCTCCTCTGTTTTGTTTCTTAAATTCCTCAAGTGAGTGACATCATATGATAATTGTCTTTCTCTGATTGACTTATTTCGCTTAGCATCATACACTCTAGTTCCATCCACATGGTTGCAAATGGCAAGATTTCATTTTTTTTGATGGCTGTGTAATATTCCATTGTATATATATATACCACATCTTCTTTATCCATTCATCTGTCGATGGACATCTGGGCTCTTTCCATAGTTTGGCTATTGTGGACACTGCTGCTATAAACATCGGGGTGCGTGTGCCCCTTTGGATCCCGAAGTTTGTATCCTTTGGGTAAATACCTAGTAGCGCAATTGCTGGGTTGTAGGGTAGCTCTATTTTCAACCTTTTGAGGCACCTCCATACTGTTTTCCACAGTGGCTGCACCAGCTTGCATTCCCACCAACAGTGTAGGAGGGTTCCCCTTTCCCCACATCCTCGCCAACATCTGTTGTTTCCTGACTTGTTAATTTTAGGCATTCTGACTGGTGTGAGGTGGTATCTCACTGTGGTTTTGATTTGTATTTCTCTGATGCCAAGTGACACTGAACATTTTTTTCATGGGTCTGTTGGCCATTTGTATGTCTTCACAGCTGGTCTTATTATGCAAATCACCTTATCTTCCTTTGGGGCTAGGAGAGGGCCCACGTGACAGGTTACCTCACTGTTCTTCTCAGAAAATTCCCTGAATGACCCTTTAAAATTTACATTTCCAGGGAGGTTGAAGGTAATCAGGTTAGGTATTGAGCCCCGGTTTGGTGACTTGGCCTAAGTGATGCCCTTTCTGGCTTGTGGTTTTTCTTTTTAACACCCTCTACCTATTCTAATCCTTCTGTACTTTACTGCATATACCTCCTTCTTCCCCTGGAAAACGTGTGGGAAGGGAAAAGATTTGGTAAACTTATTCACACTGAGGTGCAATATGTTACCCCTTAGCTGTCTAAGTTATACTTCATCTAAAATTCTTTTTGTGTGCCTTTAGTTTTATTATCATTCTCTATATTATGACCATAACTGCCCTTCAGTAATTTCTGGTCTTCATTTTGGCGAGAGATCAGTCTTTTAAAGTTGGTCTTCTCAGACAGGAAATATCTTAGATAGAGTCTTTTAAAATGCATGCCATTAATTAATTAATTAACTAATTAACTAATTGCTACTGCTATCACAGAGAAGATTTTCCCTTTTATACTAACACTGTAAGGTGAATTGCCCTTAAAGGATGCAATTTTGCCAAACAAACAAAATGAATAAAAATCTTACTGGATTTCTAAACAATGAAGATGAAAAGAGTAAAAATAGAGAATTGAACTTATAAATGTCTTAGGCAGCTCACCTTTCAGAGGTCTCAGGAGTTGGGTTGATTTGGAGATGGAAAAAGACCTGACAGTGAAGGTGTTCCTTTTTCTTCTCTTTTTTTCTTTTTCTTTCTCTTTTTCCTTCCTCTTCTCTTCTCTTCCTTTTCCTTTCCTTTCCTTTCTTTTCTTTTCTCTTTTTCTTCCAGCATATGAACTCATAATGGCTAAATCTGTCTTCCACATCAGATTAGTTAGCAGTCTGTGTTGAAAGTGATAGAAAGCTCAACTCAAATAAAGTTAAGCACAAAAGGAGATTGCCTGGAAGATCCTGGAGAAGCTCAGAAAATTCCAGAAGGAGATGCAAGAACCAAGGCATCTGGTGGTGCTCCCAGGCCAGAACTGAAGATCTGGTGCCACCAGACTTTGTCTTCATCTTTCATCTCTGCTTGTTTTGTGTCTGGTGCTGTGGGGTGAAGTATGTCCTCCAGAAGATGTTTAAGTCCTGGCCCCCAGGACCTGGGAATGTGACCTCATTTGGAAAGAGGATTTTAGAAGATGATTAAGTTAAGCTGATGTATTAGTTTGTTAGGGCTGCCATAACAAAGTAAGTAAGGGACAGGTCGGGCTAGGTAGGGAGAGATAGATAGGAGCTCTGGGATCGGACTCACAGAAATCCCCAAAATGTGGAGGAGTAAGGAAACCAGAGATAAGGGAACACACCACACCACCCTGCCCTAGGTGTCTGAGGGGGAAGTCTTATTTATGTCAGTCTCCTGTGGTCAACAGAAAATAACCAGACCCTCAAAAGAAGTAAGCCAGGGCGCCTGGGTGGCTCAGTCGGTTAAGCGACTGCCTTCGGCTCAGGTCATGATCCTGGAGTCCCGGGATCGAGTCCCACATCGGGCTCCCTGCTCAGCGGGGAGTCTGCTTCTCCCTCTGACCCTCTTCCCTCTCGTGCTCTCTATCTCTCATTCTCTCTCTCTCAAATAAATAAATAAAATCTTTAAAAAAAAAAAAAGAAGTAAGCCATTAAAGATGTTATCACTAGTCCTTAATCCATGGTGCTGCCAGTAAAAAAGTCAAAAAGATTGAAGTTCCCTGGTTAGCTGGCGAGAGATCAGTCTTTTAAAGTTGGCCTAAAAGACCAAACCCAAAAGCCCTCGGTGGCAACCCTGTCAGGATCCCTCACTCTTGAGAGCTCTTTTCCTGTATCCTTGCTTAATAAAACTCTTATCAGTTTACTCACTCCCCTTTGTCCATGAGATTCATTCTTCGGCTCTGTGAGACAAGTACCTAGCTCTCCCGCTTCAAAAGTACCACAGACTGGATGGCTTATACAACCAAACTTTATTTGCAAAACGTTCTGGTGGCTAGAAGCCTAAGATCAAGGTGTCGACAGGGTTGACACGGTCCTTCAAAATGGTCCTCTCTTTTTACCCAAGAACTACCCTTCTAGGACTCTATTTTAAAAAAAAGCAATAAAATGTGGTGATAAAAATTTATCTACAAGGATTTTTGTGAGCAGTAGTTATAAAAAATAATATAAAAGACATAATTTAAGATGGTGGTTCATTCATATAATGGAATATGATTAATATCATTAAAATCATATTTTTGACGCTAATGCTCTCAATTTGTTAGAGAACATGACAAAAGTATACAAAATCATATATACTACATCTCCCAATGTTAAAAGGGAGGAGGTGTGTATCTTCTGAGGCCTCTCTGGCTTACAGACGGGTGTCTTTACCCTCTGTCTTCACATGGTCTTCCCTCTGTTCAGGTCTACGTCTCATCTTCCCTTCTTATAGGGACCCTAGTCATACTGGATGAGGGCCCGCCCATATGACCTCATTTTACCTTAATTATCTCTTTAAAGGCTTCATCTCCAAATACAGTCACATTCTGAGGTATGAGGGTTAGGGCTTACCATACAAATTTTGAGGGGGTCATAATTCGGCACATAACAGATGAGGTCATTAGGGTAAGTCTTAATCCAGTGATTGGTATCCTAGTGAGAAGGGGAAATTTGGACACAGAGACAGACAAGCATAGAGCGCTGATGATGTGAAGACAGGTAGCACACCATCTATAAGCGAAGGGATGCCGGAGGCCATCAGAGGCTAGGAGAGAGGCCTGGAACAGATTCTCCCTTAGCTCTCAGAAAGCACAACTCTGCCAACACCTTGATTTCAGACTTCTAGCCTCCAGAACCGGGAGATGACAAATTTCTGTGTAAGCCTCCCAGTTTCTGGTACTTTGTTTGGGCAGCCCTGGGATGTGAATACATCTGGCTTTATTTCCTTTTCCAGTTTGGTGGGCTTTCCCCTCGGTGGTGTTCGGTATGGCGCTGAGACGTCCTTGGCTCCTCTCACACCCCACTTTTCATCTCTCAGCATGCTTTGCCATCTCTCCCTTCACAAAAGATCCAGAATCTAAACCCTGCTCCCTTAGCACCTCCATGATCACTCATCACCTCTGGTCCACATTATTACAACGGCCTCCTAGTTGGTTTCTGTCTTCCCCTTGCCTCCCCAAGGTCACTTCACCATTACTGGCCAGAATGGTTCTGTGAAAACAGAGTTCTGATCATGTCTCTGCCCAGCTCAAACATTTCTGTATCTCATAACAGAGATAAAGGTAACATTTTCACAGGGGCCTAGAAGACTCCGTGTGCCTAGATTCCTGTTGCTTTTCGATCTTATCTTCCAGGACTCTGCTCCAGCCGCACTAGCCTCCTCCCATTTCTCAAACACAGCAGGCAAAGAACTGCTGTCTCAGGGCCTTGTAACTGGCCACCCCTCTGCTTGGAATGATGGTTCCCCAAACACGGGCATGACTTGCTCCCTCTCTTCTTAAATGTCAGCTTGTCAGGGAGGTCTTCCCCTCTGTGCCACCCCCACTTATCATCCTTCTTCCCTACTTTATTTTTTTCTCTTTGGTATCCTTACTTGTGTAATAGTTTTACTTATTTCTCTCTCTAGGCACTGGAATGTGGTAGACCTAAGTCCTCTGTAACATGTGGGATGGTATGATGACCTAGGAGCTCCTTGCCCTGAAATATTTCCTCCCTGGCCGATTAAAGTTCTTGAACTTCCTAAAACTGTTGATCATTTTCATCTTTAACTGAGGGAAGAAAAGTCTGGCTCACTGATGCTTATCCTGATACTGCGACCTTGTTCTCAGATTTTGCCTTGTTCTCCCAGCAAATTCCTGCTTTGTACCCTGGTTCCGGTAACTCTATCTGTGTTGCCTGCCTGAGTCTCTCGCTTGCATCTGAAATCTCGGGGAGTTATAAGGGAATTTAGAAATAGCCTTGGCCCTCTTGGTCACTTTGTTGAGCTTCAGGTACAGGAAAGAACTTGCTCAAGGTCATATTCTCTGTGAAGTATATTCGTGAATTTATTCAACATATACTATGTGCCAGATATTTTGCTGGGTACTTGTGAGATAATAGAAAATATTGGTCCTTCCTCGCTCCCTCTACCCACTCTCTACTCTCCCCTTCACTTCTTTCCTGTCACAGAGTTCCTAAAACCCTTGTAGTGTCTTAAGCAATAAAAGTACAAGGAGCATCTTTTGTTCTAATATTTTGTTTTTGAACTGGGCTTCTAAGCTTTTGAAATTTCCTGGGTAATAGGAGTGTCTTTTGTTCTAATGAAGTGACTGTGGGGGGCTCCTGGATGGGGGTGGTCACCAGAAACACCAAGCCATGATTAGAAGCTTGGAATGTTCAGCCCCATACCCCATTCTCCAGAGAGTGCAGAAGGGCTGGAAACGGAGTTAATGATTAATCATACCTACATGATGCCTCCATAAAAATCCCACAAGTAGGGGTTGGGGAGAGCTTCCAGGCTGGTGAACACACGCAGGTGCTGGAGAGTGGCGCACCTGGAGGGCTCCTGGAAGCTCTATGTTCTTTCCCACCTATGGACCTTGTCCTATGCATCTCTCCCATCTGCATGTGCATCTGTATCCTTTATCATATCCTCTTTTTTTTTTTAAGATTTTATTTATTTATTTGACAGAGATAGAGACAGCGAGAGCAGGAACACAAGCAGGGGGAGTGGGAGAGGGAGAAGCAGGCTTCCTGCCGAGCAGGGAGCCCGATGTGGGGCTCGATCCCAGGACCCTGGGATCATGACCTGAGCCAAAGGCGGACGCTTAACCACTGAGCCACCCAGGCGCCCCTTTATCATATCCTCTTAAGATAAACAGGTAAACAGTAGGTAAATGGTTTCCCTGAGTTCTGCTCTAGCAAGTTAATCAAACTGAGGAGGAGGTCATGGGAACCTTTGATTTATAGCGCATCAGTCAGCACAGGAAGCAACCTGGCCTTGTGATTGGCACCTGAGGTGGTGTGGGGGAGGGGCAGTCTTGTAGGACTGAGCCCTGAACGTGTGGGATCTGGCACTATCTCCAGACAGAGTGAAATTGTAGGACACCCAGCTGGTGTCACAGAATTGCGTGGTGTGGGGAAAACCTCCACAGCTGGTGTCAAAAGTGTTGTGAGTACGGTAGCAGCAAAGGAATCAAGGAGGCACATAGCAGCAGGCCCCGGGCTTGGATAGGGAAGAGTGAGTAACACACTGTTCTTTCCAGTCTGGAGACCCTCGTAGTTCAGTGCAGAATTTCCATAAACAGACAATTGTAAGATTGGGTGAAAAAGATCAATGATGGAGAGATGGTCAGGATGGTCAGAAGAGCGTAGTGAACCAGCATGAAGAGGGTGAGAAAAGCAAAGAGGGGAGAGAGTGAGGAGAGAGAGTCCTGGCTGAAGCCCCTGTCCACTTCAGCCTCACGGCATTTATAAAGAGTCAGTCATCCGTCCATTCCCTCAAAGTGGACTGGGTGTCTACTATGTTCAAGCCACTGTGCCTTGCCTTGAAGACACAAAGATGAGTTTGGTATCTCAGAGACCGAATGAAGAACTTGTGAGGTTTTCAAATTTCCAAACTCGAGTCCCTGACTAGTTAAGCCACCCAATTTCAAAAGCAATGGGAATTTGTTTGCAGTTCCTTCTCACTTCCTTGGGGACACAGCAAGTGAGACTATTGTGCAAGCTGGCTGGGATTCTGAGCCACAAGATTCCTTGGCAGTTAAGGCTTCCCTTGTCAAGCCTGACACACATTTCCACCTTCAGAGTACCTGGATGTCCTTGGAGTAGGCAGGTGGCCTTTGTTCTTACAGCCAATGAGCCCAGCTAAAGCCAACAGGTTCTGGGTCCTTTAATCTTTCAAGAAGCAACCTTGGCCCTTTATGGGCAGCTAATCAGGAGTTGGCAAGCCCAAGGATACATTCTGGAAGAAAGCAGTTGTCAGAGTGGCGTGGGGGTGCAGGACCCAGCCTGGCAGGGGTCTCCTGTGTCACACCCTGTCTCCAGCTAGTCTCTGGTAACAGAGGCAGATAAGGGTCACCATCAACTCCGCAAGTCAGTTATCTCTCCTTTGTGGGTCTCTGTAGTTCCCGAGGGAGGCTGGTGTTTATTTGTTTTTCTTATGTATGGTAGAGTTGCTCTCTACATACAATCAACATTTAAGGGCTTTGACATCCAACCCTCCGTTCCACCATTCATAAGTATTTCAAGGAAATGCCACTCTTAGGTGTAGAAGGTGAGGATTAAGAATTAACTAGTAAATATAGCCATTTCGTCATTGGCGACCTTGACAATAGTAGTTTCAGTGAACTGGCAGGGGCCCAAATTGATTGGAATGGGTTCAAGAGATTGTAGGCAACTCCTCTGAGGAGCAAAAATGGAGCAGAGAATTAGACTAGAGCTGGAGGATGGTATGGGGTTAAGAGTGGATTTTTTTTAAGATGGAAGAAATCACAACATACCCTATAGTGTGTGCTGGTTGGAATGACCCCGTAGAGGCAAAACTGACGATGTAAGAAAGGGCAGGCATGGATGGATAAATGTTCTTGGACAAGGAACTTTCTGGTGCTGCCGTACAGCTGTGTAGGGCAGGTAAAAGTTTTCCTTGACCATCTTAGGATCCCTGGCTGGGTCTAAAAATTAAACTGACAAAGACAAGAAAGCATACGCATTTACGTACTCTAAGTTCTGTGGGACGTGGACTCCTTCATACAGAAATGAGGACCTGAAGAAATGGTTGTACCTGAGGATTTTAATACAAGGTTTGATGAAGAGTGGGTGGTAGTGTAGAAATCTAATAGGCAAAGGATATAAGGTAAGTGTAATCAATGTTGGGAAACTTGGCAAGGCATATTTGTTTGGATTCTTCTGAAAATTCCCGTCTTGGAGATAAGGTTGCTACTTTCCTTCTGGTATGCAGAGAGCACTCCTTAGAAGACAGTCTTATGACCTGCTTCAGGCAAGAAGAAGGTCAGAGAACTTCCCGCTTCTGCCATTTTCTCAAACTCCTTCAGCTTAAAAATATTCAATATGCCATGGTGCCATATTTTGGACTACTGTGCTCTGAATCCTGTTGGTGGGTTGTTAAACAGACATTATTAAATATTAAATTATATAAACTTACAATTAAATAAACTATATTTAAAAAGGTAATAGGTTGGGGCCCCTGGGTGGCTCAGCTGGTTAAGCGTCTGCCTTTGGCTCAGGTCATGATCCCAGGCTCTTGGGTTTGAGCCCCATGTCAGGCTCTCTGCTCAGCGGAGAGCTTGCTTCTCCCTCTCCCTGCTACTCCCCCTGCTTATACTTTCTCTCTGTCAAATAAATAAATAAAATCTTTTTCTAAAAAAAGGTAATAGGTATTCAAAATTCATCCCTTTTTAATTACTACATTAACCATTAACTGTGTTCTTTTTTTTTTTTAGGTTTATTTATTTTAGAGGGAGAGAGAGAGAACAAGTGGGAAGATGGGCAGAGGGAGGGAATCTTCAAGCTGACTCCCCGATGGCTTCGGAGCCCTATGTGGGGCTCGATCTCATGACCCATGAGATCATGACCTGAGCCGAAACCAAGAGTCCCTTGCTTAACTGACTGCACCACCCAGGCGCCCCTGTATTCTTTTAAAGAAAGATTTTTTTAATTTGAGTATAGTTGACACACAGTGTTACATTAGTTTCATGTGTACAACATTGTGATTCAGCTTCTCCATGTGTTATGCTGTGCTCCTTACAAGCGTAGCTATCTTTTGCCACCATACATCGCTTTTCCAGTATCATTGACTGTATTCCCTGTGCTGTGCCTTTTATTACTGAGTAAGGGACAGGTGGGGCTAGGTAGGGAGGGAGAGATAGGGGGCTATGTGATCAGGCTCACAGAAATCCCCAAAACGTGGATGTGTGGGGAAACCAGAGATAAGGGGCAAATTGCACCACCCTACCCTAGGCGTGTGGGGCAGGTGTCTTTTTATGATAATCACCTGTGACCAACAAAGAATAACCAGACCCTAAAAAAAAGGAAATAAGTCATTGAAGGTGTTATCACTAGTCCTTGCTCAATGGTGATATCAATAGAAGTATTAAAAGGATTTAAGTTCCCTGTTTAGCTTTCTATAAAAGACCAACCCTAAAGGCCCTCAGTGGCAACCCTGTCGGGACTCTTACTCTTTGAGAGCTTTTTCTGTGTCTTCACTTAAACTTCTATCGCTTTACTCACTCTCCGTTGTCAACGAGATTCATTCTTTTTTTTTAAATAGTTTTTTTTTTTAAGATTTTATTTATTTGAGAGAGAGAGAATGAGAGATAGAGAGCACGAGAGGGAAGAGGGTCAGAGGGAGAAGCAGACTCCCTGCTGAGCAGGGAGCCCGATGTGGGACTCGATCCCGGGACTCCAGGATCATGACCTGAGCCGAAGGCAGTTGCTTAACCAACTGAGCCACCCAGGCGCCCACGAGATTCACTCTTCAACTCCGTCAGACAAGGACCTAGCTCTCCCGCTTCATGACGGTGACTAATTCACTGGAAGCCTATTATCTCCCATTCCCCTTCACCCATTTTGCCCATCCAACCACCCCCCTTTGCTCTGGCAACCATCAATTGGTTTTCTGTATTTATAGGTCTGCTTCTGCTTTTTATTTGTTTATTCATTATTTTTTACATCCCACATATGAGTGAAATCATATGGTATTTGTCTTTCTCCGTCTGACCTGTTTCACTTAGCATAATGCTCTCTAGTTCCATCCATGTTGTCTCAAATGCCACAATCTCGTCTTTTTTTATGGCTGTGGAATATTCCATTACATATATGTTGCAGGATTTCTTTTCCTTTAGTACCTGTGGTTTTTGGTCACGCCGCTTCAAAGAATGAAGAGGTAAACCAGACAAAGAGTGGTGGGCAGCAAAGCCAAGTTTACTGAGCTATAGTACAAAGCTCCTGAAGAGGGAGGGGACCCGACAGGGTTGCTTGTTTGACGTTTAAGCCTAGGGGTTTTATGGGCTCTCTGGTGTGGGCTGTTTTAATCTGATTAACCCTCCACGCACCTGTCATCCAATCAGGTTTTTGTCCACACGCTCATCTACCTATCAGGGAGTTGTTTCCATGGGAAAGGGTGGAGGGCCCTTTCTAGGGTGGTGTTCTGGGACCAAGAGGGTGGTGGCCACCACTGCCATAAAGCATGCTGGCCAGCTACAGGCCGCCAGATCAAGCTCTTTGTTTAAATTCCCAACTGGCCGGGGTGCCTGGGTGGCTCAGTCGGTTAAGTGTGTCTGCTTTTGGCTCAGGTCATGATCCCGGGGTCCAGATATTGAGCCTCACATCGGGCTCCCCGCTTTCCCCTCCTCAAATGAATATATAAAATCTTAAAAAAAAAATCCCACTGGCTTTTGAGCTGGCCCTCTGGGCCTGGGTTAGGACACCCAAGGCCATTCCCTTCCTTTCTGTTATAGACAAGCTGTAAGTCCTCCCAGTAGGAGGACTTCAAGCTGGGGCATTGAGTAGGGACTAGAATAACAGGATGGGGTCTTTTTCCTTCTAAGGGTAGTTTCCTCTTAGGGTGGGGGAGAGGCCCTTGTCCCTGCTTGCCTTTCTTCCAAATACCCTTTGTTATATATGTATACATATATGTATATATATGTGTGTGTCTATACACACAATATCTTCCTTATCCATTTGTCTATTGATGAGCACTTAGGTTGTTTCCATATAATGGTTATTATAAATAATGTTACAATAAACATAGGAGGGCATATATCTTTTTGAGTTAGTGTTTTCATTTTCTTTGGGTAAATACTTAATAGTGTTGAATTATTGAATCATGGTAGTTCTATTTTTAACTTTTTGAGTAACCTTCACTGTTTTCCACAGTGGCTGCACCAATTTACATTCCTACCAAGAGTGCATGTACCATACTGTTTTGATTATGATAGCTTTGTAGTATATCTGGAAATCTAGAATTTGTGATACCTCCAGCTTTGTTCCTTCTCAAGGTTGCATTAGCTCCATTAACTACGTTCTTGCAGTCATGTCTACTACAGTGGCTCATTTTTTTAAAAGATTTTATTTATTTATTTGTCAGAGACAGACAAAGAGAGAGCGCACAAGCAGGAGAAGCAGCAGAGGGAGAAGCAGGCTTCCCGCTGAGCAGGGAGCCCGATGCGGGACTCAATCCCAGGACCCTGGGATTATACCTGAGCCGAAGGCAGACGCTTCATGACTGAGCCACCCAGGCGCCCACAGTGGTGCATTTTTGCACGTCTTTCCCCCTCCATGGTTAGTGACATCACTTTGGTAGTTTGAAATTGGCTATGGTGGGAGTACTGACACAACAGAGACTGCAATCATTAGACATCAGGGACTTGTTTTGGTGGTTTTTTAGAAGGATAGCTGTTTGTTAACCATTTGCGAGTCCACTGCTCTATTCAGTGGACCAGTGGTGAGATGGCCTTAAATTAAGCATGACAGTTCACAGGAACAGGAGAGAAGGCAGGGCATTTGGACAGATGAGTAGACAGATATGGTAGAGAGAGCTTTCCTAATCACGAAGTAAAAAAGGAAGCAAGGAAGTCCTCTGAGAATAAGGCTGGGAAGGAAGTGTTGGGGGTTTGAGGTGAGAAGACTATGGGACAGTTAGTGGGTGAGAGAAATGTAGGGTTTTTTTTTGTTTTTTTTTTTTTCTAGCACCATTAAAAGGCCCCTTGAGGTTAGTGGTTATGAATTTAAAATGAGGCCTGTTAGGATGGGTGTATATTTGTCTCTAGTCTCTTGCAGCGGCGGGAGTGAAGCCCTGAGTAATGGGGAGCTGGATTTACCCCAGTGTATGGTTTTGCAATCCCAGGATGACTTTGTGTGTCAGTAGCAAGCAAGATTATAAAATTATAAATGTGGAAGTCACCACCTCTGAGACCTGCCTCATTCATTCTAGCTAAAATCAGGCCCCACCCCCATACCTTTAATCCATTATCCTGTTTGTGTTCCTATTTTGTTTATTGGATGTCAAATCACCTGGCTGACCCATCGTACCTGCCAGCAGGGACCATGCTTTATTTGCTACTGAATGTGCCGTGCCTACCATAGTGCTTGGCACAGAGTAACGCTCAGTAAGTGATACGTTGAATAACTAATTGAATAAATGGATTCACTTGCTCGTTCTTGCAAAATCTGTACAGTCCAGTGAAAAGTATTCAAATTATTTTCCTGCCCCTTTGTTCCTTGCTCCATGGTGTTTCAACTTTGAGGGGCACAGGAATTTCCTTACAGGGTCGGATATGCTAAGCCATGATTATTTCCTGAACACTCCCAGGGCATATAGGCAATTTTTCCTAGAGGCCCAACTTACAGCTTTTTGAGGCAGCGGCCCAGGTCGTCTGTGTCATGCAGTTGCTGACCTTTGTCACATGGGACGCAGCAACACGGAGGAGGGTTATATTACAACCCAAACTTGGAGGGCGAGTAGTTTCCGTATTTATGATCACTTTTCTTAGGGCTGCTGAGTTCGAAGCTCAGGCGAGGTGACGACAGAAGAGCACGCGTCCGGAGGTCCAGGCGGCAGAGCGCGGGCCGGGCCCCTCCGGGCGGGCCCCTCCCGCCAGGCGCCCGCAGTGCCCAGACCTCCGGAGCCGCGCCCGGGCCTCCCGCCGCCCACACACCGCGGGGGCGGAAGGGGGCGGGGCGCGACCGCCTGTCTGTCCTTCGGGAGGACAATAAAGTTTCGAAAGTTTGAAAAGGGGGGGAAAAAACCTCCCACGCCCCTTTGGCCCGGCGGGTTTGGACGCCTGCGGCCGCGGCACAACCCGGCCCCTGGCGTGCGGGGATGGGGGTCACGGTGGACGTGCGCCAGGTATACAAGTACCCCTTCGAGCAGGTGGTCGCCAGCTTCCTCCGCAAGGTACCCGCCCGCTCCGGCCCGGGCCGCGCTTGCGTTCCCCCGGGCCGCCCCGACCCCCCGCCCAGCTGTCCGCGCTCCGCGGCGCCCGCCGCCCGCCGCCTGCCCCGGTCCCTTCCCCTGCCCCCGCGGGGTCCGCGCCCGCGCTCTCGCGCCCCAGCTGCGGGTTTGGCCTCGGGATGTGCGGGGGCGGGGGTGGAAGTGGATTTCCTCGAAGGCTTCCTACCCCTCCCTGGGATGAGGGGAAGGCACCGTGCGCGGCAGCACGTTCACACCCTGCCCCACAGTTGTGGGGAATACAAGTTCTGGAGCCTGGTTGAAGTTGCACATGACTTGTCGATCTTTCTAGTACATCGTGGACCCCCGCCATAAAAGCCAGTGGGAACCGTGGAAGCGATCACCCTAGTTTACTCAGCGTTGTCGCTCTACCACCTCGCTACTTTCTTTTTTATGAAACGGCTGCGGGACTTGGGGCAGGTGGCTTCGTTTGTGCCTTCGTTTTTTGATCTGTGAAATGGGGGAAATGAAAGTACTAACGCCAAGGGCTGGTTGTGAGGAATCAAGTGAGATAGTTCACGTAAGTGCTTAGACTGAAATGTTAAAGTTGTTTGTATTACTATACCTGCACCCGAGGCTCGATATTCAGTGGTCCTCTATCCCAGGGGCGCCTCCTAAGGCTATGCTCGTGGTAGAAGATTCGGAAATTTCTTTGAGAAATCGAGAGCACCCAGGCCTGGGAGCTGAGACTCCTGAACTGTAGTCTATCTCTGCCTTTAGTTACTTCATTTGGTCAAGGGTCATCTTCTCTTCAGTCCTCGCTTTCTGCATCTAAGATAAGAGCCTTATATCAGAAGGTATTTTAGGTTCCCCTTCAGCTTTCACTTTTTAAAGCAAGATTTGCAAGAATTGTCGTTTGCCTGGGCAGCGGCCACCAGACAATGTGCTCCATATATAACCCAGAAGCAAAACAGAGATGCTGGGAGAGGAAGTCAGTTTTTTAAGTGATAAGACCGGACCCCCATTAGAGGAGGTGATGCGGTTGGGCACCCAGTCACAAGGATTGGTTAGGACGCTGGTTAACATGGTGTTGCCATAGAGGCTTTTTTTTCCTTCTTTTTCAGGAGAATGTCAGTTTGTTGTTATTTTTCATTGATCTTCAGTAGCTAGAATGGTGCCTACCACCTAGTAGGTGCTCAGTAAAAACTGGTAAATGATGAATGAATAAATGAATGAAAGAATGAATTGTGGATCTGGTGGACACTTTGCCTTAGGCCAGACTTCTGGGCCCAAAGGAGAAACAGTCAACACTCCGTTTTTTAAAAAACTTTTTAAAAATTTAATTTGATTTAATTTTATTATGTTAGTCACCATACAGTACATCATTAGTTTTTGACGTAGTGATCCACGATTCATTGTTTTCGTCTAACACCCAGTGCTCCATGCACTACGTGCCCTCCTTAATCCCCATCACCGGGCTAACCCACCCCCCCCCCCACTCCCCTCTAGAACCCTCAGTTTGTTTGTCAGAGTACATAGTCTCTTCATCTCTCCCTCTGATCCCCCCCCTTCATTTTTCCCTTCCTTCTCCTAATGTCCTCCATGCTTTTCCTTATGTTCCACAAATAAGTGAAACCATATGGTAATTGACTTTCTCTGCTTGACTTATTTCACTTAGCGTAATCTCCTCCAGTCCCATCCATGTTGATGCAGAAGTTGGGTATTCATCCTTTCTGATGGCTGAGTAGTATTCCATTGTATATATGGACCACATCTTCTTTATCCATGCATCTGTTGAAGGGCATCTCGGCTCTTTCCACAGTTTGGCTATTGCAGACATTGCTGCTGTGAACATTGGGGTGCATGTGCCCCTTCTTTTCACTACATTTAACACTCCATTTTTTATTAGGTCTGGCAGTCTGGAGGATGGATTCTCTCATGTCACTGCTCCCTTGGAATGCCTTTCTGGATTATCCTTATCAAGAGCTGATCTCCGTCTTGTCAGAACTGGAGGAGCACTTGACCTAGGCATCCCTGACTATCTTCTGCAGTGTTGGGTAGTTACTTCTGCACATACCTTTTTCCCTCATGAGACCCTAAGCTTCTTGGGGGCAGGACTCATTCCTGCAGAAGCACACAGCACAATGCCCAGCTCTCTTTTCGAGGGTACTTGGCGTGTGGTCATGCTTCTGGGCTAAATGCTTTTCTTTCATTCAACAGGTGTTTAGAGATACTTTTCTTCTGTGTGCCAGGCTCAGAGCTAGGGCCCAGCAGATAGACCCTCTTCTCACGGAGCTGATGGTCTCTAGTGGGGGAGACTGGTGTTAAGAAATGAACAACTAATGAACACATACTTAAAATTGATGATGTGTATTTACGCAGAGAAAGTTCATATTGCTGGGACCAAATATAGCAGGGAAGGCCTGCTAAAGTCCCCCAAGGTGGCCATTAGGAAATCCTTTCTTGAAAAAGTGGCCTTTGTCAAATGATGGCTGAAGTGTGAATAGGAGTTTCTTAGGGAAGAAGGGAGGAGGAGGGAGAGTGCTTTCATACATTATCCTGTTTACTCTGTCCAGCAGCTGCGGGAAGGACTTAGGACCGATTTCCATTTCACTACCTAGAGAAACTGAGGTTCAGAGAAGTTTAAACAACTTTTCCAAGTTCCCACAGCCAGCAGTTGGGAGATCCAGGATTTCAGCACATCCAAAGTCTCAACCCCTAGTCCCCAGGCTGTGCTGCCTGCCACATAATAGGCACTCAGACGATTATTGAGGGAATAAAACGTTCCAGAATCATCTTTGCTGTGCTCTTTATCCAATCTCAGTTTTCTTTAGTCTTCTCTTACAGTTTATTCATCTTGCACCCTTTGTGCCTGATGTAAGGGTATAGTACGGGATGTGTGCTAAGGTGAGAAAATACAGTGTTTCAGTTTTCTGTTGCTCTGTAACAAATCGCCCCTGTGATTTGGTGGATTAAACCAATGGTAGACTTTTGGGTCTCACGATCCTGTGGGTTGACGGGGCTCAGCTGACTGGTTTTGTGTGCATATGTTACAGCTGAGGTCATTTATAGGGCTGCATTCAGTTACAATGTGTTAGAATTCTTATAAAACACTTAGTCAAGTGCCTGACACATAGTAAATAGGATATTTTGAAAGGCAGGGCTAGGGAAAGAATATTTTCAGAAAAGGCCTAGCAGTGGGACAATGCAAACACTATGGGTGACACCACACTTCCGTTATTTTTATTCACAAAGCAATGCCTCAGAGGGGCTGTGTGACTCAATAAATTACGAGATGTCAGTAAATCCACTTGCTGTGAGCATTTCACCTTACATTTCTTAAAGCCATGAACTGGAAGTCAATAGATCTGGTTTCTGATCATTGTGCTTTCCCCATTCAAAGCAGTTTTTGGGTGGCCTTGGGACATGGTTTTCGCCAGTCTGTACTGTGCCCATGTGCAAAGTAGAAAGAGGCCTCATCTAGATGGTGGACTCCACAAGCTCACAGTCAGTGGGGCTAGTGGAAAGGAAATGGGGCTATTTATGCAAATTAGCAAGAGGGGCTGTTACCCAGTCAGGCTCTTGAGCTGTCTAAGCCCTAGAAATGCAGGCTGAGCGGAAGTTCCAGGCAAGGCTTTATCAGGGCTTAATGTTTCAGTACAGGGGAGACAGAATAAAGATTCTGCAGTCTGGCTCCCCAAGGAGAGGTCTCAGAGAGTTTTAAGGAGGCTTAGGCTGAAAAAGGGTCATCAGTGGGGTCCATCTTGGCTTAGATTGGTTCGGTTTTCACAGCCAAGCATTCCTTTTAGGCGCTGGAGGGTTTGCACAGTGTCTGAAGGGGATCAGACTGGTTGAAATCTGGGTGAGGGGTTCTTGTTTGGAGCTTGTGGCTCCTGGCATCTGTCTTTAGTTTCTGATGGCAAGCAACATCTGCTCGCAGGGCTAGAAAACTGGGTTATTGTGGTTTGTTAGCCAGTTCCTGGGTGTGGGGACCCAAGTCTGGTCACTGCTCTGTCTCAGCACTCCTTCCACTAGGTGGCTGGGTAGCCCTGTGCCCCCTAGCCTCCTTGACCAGAAGACCTTGTGCAGTGAGCAACATGCACAACTGTACATGACAACTCTACTGTCTTCATTTCGTGTCTGTGAAACAATAATGCCATGTACCCCATCTCCCAGGATTGTTGTGAGGATCAAATGTGTAAGAGTTTGCAACCATAAGCTTTTTATAAGTATAAGGTAGTAAGAATGATCTTTGTGGCTAAATATACTTTTATTTTTCTTTTAGTCTTTATGTATTTTTTTCAAAGGAAGACACTTGGCAGAAGGGACAATCATATGAGGATCTCTGAAAGCATTTAATCTGATTTTGCACAATGGTATGTTTGAAGCTGTTTCAGCACTGAGGATGTTCTATTTTAAATAGAGTCTACTGATCTACGTCTTTTGGTATGTTAGGACTTGCCTTCCAAGTTATTATATACTACTATTTTTAAAACCTGAGGAATGTTTGCTCTTCTTACACCTGCCTGTTGGATACCACAGGCAAAATATTAGCTACATGCTTTCAAAGCTAAGTGGCACCTTGAAAACACACCACAGAACTCTTTGTTCATGGAATACAGTGTTTCTCAATGAACCCTTCATGGAGGAATGCTGTGAGACCCAAAATGGTTTATTCATCAGATGCTAAACTGTAGTTTCCATGCACTGTATTGTCACTACACCTGACAGTGCATTTAGGCTGCTTTCTTTGTATGACTCTTAGCTTTCTAGCTCTTATCACTTACAGCTCTTTCCTTCCTTTTACTTAAAACCACCCACAAAGAGCAGACAGGGTTGCCTGGCTGCAGGCTAGAAGCTCACTCATCTATTCAAGCCCACATGGATCTGTTTACTGGGCTTGCATTCATGAGCTGGATTCAAACACTTCTTCAGTTTTTCTACCTAAAATTTATAGTCATTGAAAAGGACTCAGAGGGCCCTTGTGTTGACTGGATTTTCTTGTTTATTCTCAGTTAAGGCCAAAGAAGTTAGAGTTTTTCTTACTATAGAGTTGTTCAGGTTAATTTTCTTTCTGTGCTGTAGGCAAAGGAGTCATTGTGAATTGGGTGTAAGCTTCATGGGCAGAGATCTTTCATTTGTTCCTGATGCAGCCCAAGTACCCAAAGAGATCCTGGAATATAGTAGGTGCTCAACAAATCCTTGTGGAGTGAGTGAATGAAGTACACCACTCTGGAGTTTAGCCTTGTGTAATTTGAGACTGAAGTTAGTGTGGGGTTCAGTAACATGTCCTTACTTATGGCACTGTAATAAAATGGACAGATTAAAATAATTTCTTTCTGCTTCAACACAGTGGCCTCGGACTTTTATTTATTCTAGCCAGGAGCCTGACGTGCTGAACAAAATGGTTTGAGTGTTTACCCTTAAACTCATAAAGGCGATTTATGAGTGGCTATTTCCATTTAGAGTAGAAAGTTGATTGGGTAATTAATGTTTCCATTTCTGATCCTATCTTTTCTCCCTTGCAGATCTGCCGCTTACTTGTGGGGAACATCTCTTCCTGAAAAGCTCCTAAACTATTTGGGGTGAACCCATATTTCCAAAATAAATGATTTGACAAATGATAGGGCTAGTTTAACATGACCGTTATTTATCTTTTTACTTACACTGTAATAGTCTTTTTTTATCTTCCTATCCTCAATCCTGCTAGAAGAAGATTAGGTACGACATGAAGCAGAATGGTGCATACGGGAAGAGCACGGGCTCTGATATCAGCCGGGGGGACGGAGAGCTTCTAGCTGTGTGAGTTTGGGCAAGTCAGTTCTTTTTCTCTGCCTCAGGGTCCTCATCTGCAGAATATGATAATAGTAACTGTCTTCTGGCATTGTTGGGGGAAATTAAGTGGCTAACTTAATTATGTATGCAGGCTGCATACATAGTTGCATGTAACACACTTAACTTCATGTCGGCACACAGTAGGTGCTTTGAATACTTGTTAAAAATTTTGATAGTGTTCCTGACAATAATAATTTCTCACATTTATTCCATGAACCTGAAAATAAAAAGCTGAGAGAAGCAGTCTGCAGAAATCTTCACCAACCTGGAGTAATAAAGAGAAGAAAGAGCATGAATAATGGTGCACATTTGAATTATGACTTATTTTTTAAATGTTATTTAAACGTTGGGAAAGTGTGCTCGGAAACTTATCTAGTGCTGGTTGTGGCTTAATTAGTTTATAGAAGGTAGGGCAGTTTTTAACTATCAAAGCAGTAATAGTAAAGCTTTCATATGTCTACTAATGGATATTTATAATAAGTCTGTGTATCATTTTGCCCTCCGGAGACGAGGAGGTAAATAAAACATTGCCTGAGCCCTCAAGGAGCTCACTGTCAAGGGGACAGAGGGAAATACATTAATTTTTATCGTGAGTGCTTTCTCAGGGGCATATTACAGACATAGTATGTGGGGCAAGGATCATAGTTGTTTTTTTTTTTTTTATAAGATTTTATTTTTAAGTAATCTCTACCCCACTGTGGGGCTCGAACTCATGACCACCAGATCCAGAGTCACACGACTGAGCCAGCCAGGCAGCCTGTATCTTAATTATAAATCTGTGACAGCTTTTAGAGTACTTAGAGTTTATTGCCTTTTTAAAAAAGTGAATGTTCTCTCTAGTCCTCCTTCTCTCACATGATGCCTTCCCTAATGCTAGTAGGGAGGAATGTGTCAGGAGTTCTTGTCACATAGACCCCAAATCGGTAAAGCATTAGCTTGTGAAGTTTTACTAGTCTGGAAAAGAAGAAATATCTTCTGATAATTTTTAAGTCATCACTTAAATCTGTTTGGCTTGCAGAAGGATACTAGGAGTATACTCAGTGCCACACCACAGTGAATTGCAAGATAGACACTGAAAGTCCTGAAACTAAGTTTTAAAAATGTTGATTTCATTCTTTAGTAGCAAAAAACCGGTACTGTTTATTGAGAACCTGCCCGGTGCCCAGGTGTTATACTTTACATAACATTATTCCTTTTAGTCTCTCTGGCAACTCTTTGTGATGGATTTTTTTCCCCTAATTGTACAGATGAAGAAATTAATGCAGCCTGAGATTAAAGTAATTTCCCCAAGACTCCCACAGATGGGCTTCAGACTGAGGTCTCTTGGATTCTAAAACTCATTCTGTTTTCAACACTCTGTATTCATTCTCATTTTGCTTTTTATTTCTTTGCTTTTCACTGAGAAATCATTTGACCCTAAATAACATGGTGTTTATAGGGGCCCTGGCCCCCACACAATTTAAACTCTGCATCTGTGTAACTTGTGACTCCCCCAAAACTTAACTCCGAGTAGTCCGCCACTGACTGGAAGCCTTACTGATGACACGAATAGTCAATGAACACACATTTTGCACGTTATGTAAAGCATATACTGTATTCTGACTGTAAGAAACCTAGAGGAAAAAAAATGTTAAGGAAACCATAAGGAAGAGAAAATGCATTTACAGTACTGTATTGTATTTATTGAAAAAAAAAGTCTACATAGAAGTGGACCCACGCAGTTCAAACCCATGTTGTTCAAGGGTCAACAGTAATTTGACTTATAAAATGTTGCAAAACAGACAAAAAAATTCCTTTACCCAGCTTTCCTAAACCGGTGTATCATTTTAAAAACCAGGGTATTAGCATTGATACAGTGTTAACTAATCTACAGACTTATTGAAATTTGGCAGTAGTTCACTCATATTATTTTTCCAGTGTAGGAGTCAATCCAGGATCCCACATTGCATTTAGTTGTTATGTGTTAGTCTCCTGCATTGTGGGACACTTCCTCACTCTTTTTTTTTTTTTTTTTTTTTTGTCTTTCTGGACCATGGTACTTTTGAAGAGTACTGGTCATTTATTTTGTAGACTTTGTATCTTTAAATGCATTTGGTTTATGTATGCATTTAACATTGAGATACGAGGGTTTTCCTTTATGTCATAATTATAAGCTGTTTCCTTCAAAAAACTTTACTATGTCATTGCCAATTATTAGGACTTTTTTTTTTTTAAAGATTTTATTTGTCAGAGAGAGAGAGAGAGAGTGAGCAAGCGCACAAACAGGGGAAGTGGGAGAGGGAGAAGCAGGCTCCCCGGTGAGCAGGGAGCCTGATGCGGGGCTCAATCCCAGGACCCTGGGATCATGACCTGAGCCGAAGGCAGATGCTTAACCGACTGGGCCACCCAGGCATCCCTGTTAGGACGTCTTTGAATGAATAAGGGTGATGTGACATTGTTGGCCTTTGTCTAGAATCGTAACTTGTCGCAGGCAGAAGGGCCTTGAGTATCCTCTGGTGGCCCGCCCCCTGGCTTCACAGATGGTAGCATCATGTTCTGTATGTCTTGGCTCCTTGTCCTTTGTTCTTTCTACTTCATCCTCCTACTGGTCTGAAAGGCCAAGGAACAACCATTCAAAAATTTATTGACTTAAATATGTTTTGTTCTTGATCATTGAAATTTTGATTAATCGATGATTCATTTGATCTTGGTATAAAATCAACTTTGCTTTCCTCTAAGATACACTATTGTGTGTAGCTCATTAATTTGGCACAGTTCATGGTGATTTCTTTGTTTAGCTAAAGGTCGAGTCTCTTTTCAGCCGCTCCACCCATTTGCACATACATTTTTGGAAGCAGCCTGAGCAGCAAAGATTTTCGTAGTGCTTATAAAACAGAAATGTTTAATATACAGACTTATTTTAGGTCCGCTTGGCCTTTGTACATACGACTAATCATACAGATCTGTCAGCTCGGTTGCTTCCTTGTGCTCTCTTCGATAATGCCATTTGGAAGTTGGTAAACCATGGTTCCTTTGGAGGTCATTAACTTTTTTGGGGGGGGTGTTATAATAAAAGGCAGGCATTGACTTCTGAGCTTTTTGGAAAGTTGATATTTTAAAAACTCCTTACTCTTAAGGGTAGGCTTTATGAAAGCTTGTATATTTTTCCCTTGTAAATGAGAAAGGTAAATGACTGTATCTTCATGAAGCTGCTCCCACAAGTATATTAACTCTTATTTCTGTAATTAGATGGACTCAATTTCTTGGCCTCTCACTTTTCAAAGCTCTTTGTTTGTCTTAATGTATATTTTCTTTTTTACCCAGTGTTTTGCTCTTTGGGGCTTCTTACCTTTTATTTATTTATTTAGGCCTCTTACCTTTTAATATGTAAAAGGTAAATGAAAGCAAGGTATATGACATTGTAGAGGAGTCTACATTTTACCCTGGTTAGACTCTGATATTTGCAATAGATTTATATCTTGGGGAAAGAAAAAGGATTTCTTTTAGACATTCTATAAAGGAAGTAAAATCATAAGTAAGTTCAAAATGAAGTGAAATATACTTTGGAAAACCCCATAAGTCCCCCAGAATATATGGCACGCAGGGCGAATGTACACGGCTCCATTTGGCAGTTGTTATGCCACTACAGTTTGTGATCCACTGAGCCAGGTTCTGGGATGGCAAGCATTTTTGGCAGACATCTGGGTGTTTAGACCACTTTGCTTCCATGAGAGTTGCTAGTGTGGAGTGGGGATTGGGAAATCTGTGTGACCCTGCTTGTGTGCAGGCTTTACGCCATTTCTGTTTCTAGCGCAAACTCCTTGTCTTAATAGTAGTTAGTAGGCCTTCTCCTTTGGGGAAGTACTAAATGAAATAATGCATGAGATGACCTCTAATACCTGGTGCATTAGATCAGTGGATGCTCACTAAGTCTTTGATGGTCTTGATCCTGACCTAGCTTGATCCGTTCTAATGTCACACCGTGTTTGAAAAGGTGTCCAGAGAAACCTGTCCACTGCCTCCTGTCTTCTCAAATTGGCATTCCTGGTGATGACCGTCTCTCTGAGAGCTTTCCCTCTCTCAACCCCTTATTACCTGACTTCAGAAGGTTCCTGAATTCAATCATGAATATTCAAGTTACCACGAGATGGCGTCAGATCATTTCAAGTAATGCCAGGTAGGGGGAGCCTCAGCACAGTAAATCTTTAATTTTAAAAAAGTTAGACTGTATGCCTTTCACATTATGGGATTTAGCTATTGTAAATAAACCTCTCATTTCTTTTCCCATTCTCATGTGGAAACATGAGGCTCGTGTCTCTTCAACTCCCCAAAGTAGTTGGGTGGGAAAATGACTTGAATCATGCAGATGATTTTGCTAAAGTGAATTGTTCAGGATCTCTTGTGTTTGGCTGAAACCTTCATTTTACTTCATTGTTATTTACAAGGGTGACCCTTAGGTATTTTACAATGGCCCCTCTCCACGATTTCCCACTTCCCTATTATCCCTGAATCTGATGTGTTTATTTTTCTCCTGATACGTTTATTTTTTTTGTTTGTTTCCCCAATTAATACGTAAACTCTGTAAGAGACTACAGGTTTGTTTGTTTCTTTACTACATCCTCAGTACCTGGAACTGTGCCTGGCGTGGTAGGTACTTAAAAACCTCTTAAATGAAGAATGAATAGAGAATTTTCACTGTTGTTTCAGTCAATGCCCTTTGGCTTAATAAGCAAGTCTTAAAGTTATGTAAAAGTGTGAAATTTCTGAGTTTATATTCTTTAGGAATTTCACTGATAACTTGGTGAAGTAATCAGAACTTGAAAGCTTTTATCACTATCCTCCTCTGGTGATTATATTTCAGATCTCTTCCATAATTTAGTTCAGTAATCTTCCTACAACTTACAGTATATTTGTAATATTCAGTCAGGATGTGTTGATGAATACAAAATGAGCAAACTAGGACTAGTGAAGGAAATAATTTCAGACTTTCATTTTACCTTAGTAAAGTTTTTATTCACGCACACAAACACACACGCAATTCAGGGGATCTGGGCGAGCCTGAGATATTTTCCTTGCTTCAAGGGTGCTCTGTAAGTGAGGCCCCTTGCCAAGAAGCAGAGTAGCTAAATCTGACCTTCTCTAGTGGACATTATCGGAAAGTTAAACTTCAAGAAAGCAGTCATCATAATTTTCAGCATTTTTTTCTGGAGCAGAAATGAATGAATGAATGAATACTTAAAAATCCACTTTGTGATTAGTTCTTAAGACTGCAGTAGCCAGGACGGAAGTGTGAATGTCAGGGTTTTTGGCATGGAGCATGATGAGGTGTCGAGGCTGCTGATTACTGATCATCTGTGTTCTCTTCACAAATAGGTCCCCAAGCAAAGTGAGGTTTATTTTCCAAATTGACCCCTGAGGTCTGTGAGGTTCATCTCCCTAATCACTCATTCAGCAAAAATTTATTGAGTGCCCACTATGTGCCAAACACTTGTCAGTGGTAGAGATAGAGTGACTGAAGTAGATCATATTCCTGTTCTCACAGAGCCTGTGAGTGTCTTTCAGTGTCTTTCGAGGCCACAAATATCTTTAATATGTGTGAAAGTAGTGGACCCTTTTCTTTGAAGATCAACCAGTTAGCCAACCTCTCTCTCTCTCTCTCTCTCTCTCTCTCTCTCTCTCTCTCTCTCTCTCTCACACACACACACACACACACACACACACACACACACACACACACACACACACACACACGGATGCATATAGGTAGCTGGTGTGAGATGGGGAGACCCACACTCATTGAATTGCATATACCACTTCCTGGGGTTCCAAAGACTTGAAGCTCAAATTCACCGAGTGGAGGGCCCCTCTCCCCTTGCCGCTCAGCTTCTTCACTGCTTTCATCCCCCGTTGGTCCTTCATGATGTCTTGGATGGGACTTCCTGTAATTTCCTTTTCAAGTTTGGTCACATGATGAAGCAGTGTAAGCTTCTAGATGAAGAGCCCAAGGGGTGCTCAGCAGGGTTGGATTAGGGGCTGCCTTGTCCTATGGCTTTGAGGAAGTCACTTCCACTCCCGAAGTCTTTTTCTTTGCATCTGAGCCATAGAAAGGACTGGATTTGGGTAATTCTGAGGAGATTTAAGGGTAAGTTGGTGGGCAGGTTTAAAAGGTAATAGAGAATAGCTGTGGGTAAATTACAGTCTCGGTGCTCTTTAGCTGGGTGATTTTGAGCAAACTGCTTAGTTTATCTGGGCCTTATTTTACACATGTGAAAGGGAAAAAGCATATACCTCATGGTGTTAATTTGAGAATTAAATTGAAATAATGTATGTAAACTGCCACGACAAAAATGGTAGCTTTTTTTCCAGGCTTGTTATATCCAAATTGTCTTTCAGGGGAATTAATAGATAAACGATTTATTGAGCCCCTGGAGTAGACTACTTCTGTAATTGTTCTCCTGTGATACCAGCCCAGCTGTCAGGTGATGGTATATGATCGTAGGGAAAGGTTCACTTTGTTTTAGGCCTGGTTTAATTTCACGGCTCTCCCACTGACTAGCTGGGTGATCCTAGACTCTCTGATCCTTATTCAGTTTCCATTTCTGACAGATGAGACAATGATAATACATGACCCAGTCACAGCAGAGAGGCTGTTTTGGGATTTGAACAAGATCGTGTAAGTAAAGAGAGCATGTAGCACAGGGCCTGGCACAGAGGACACTCTTCATTTATGTAAGACTGGTTCCATAATTAACCTAGTTTAACCTCATCCTCCCTTCTCCGCCCAGGGCTAGGTTGGATCTCAGGGTTTTCCCTGGATTTATACAGGTTCAGTTGATGATAGCACTTGTCTAGGCCCAAGTAGTAAAGTGAAGAGCCTTGATTGAAAATGGGCCTTAGAGGTTCTGGGAAAATATGTACTGTTCCTGCAAAAAACTGTGGTTGCTGGGAAAGAATTCACTTTGGTAAAAGACAAATGGTAATTCTTCTTTATGTGTTTTCATTTAGTATCCCAACCCCATGGATAAAAATGTCATCTCTGTAAAAATTGTGGAGGAAAAAAGAGGTAAGATCTCTGAATTATACCTCACTTCGGTGATGATCATTAAGTGAGACTGATTTTCTTAAAGGTGTTGTGTGTGTGTAGCCTGGTATATTTCTGTTTTTGAAGTGACAGGAAAGAGTACCCAGCACGTACAGCAGCAGAGGGCTTGCTCAATATGCTCTTGTCATTCTCTCAATTAATAACTGGTGACAGCAGTAATAGCTAACATTTCTGAGCACTTCGTATGTGCCAAGCACTCTCACTTTACTGACTCATTTCATCTTTAGACTAATGTATGGTGTACGTATTATTATTACTCCCATTTAATGTATGAAGAGACCAAGGTATGGAGAGGTTAAATAAATTGCCCAAGGTCATATGGCTATATCCCTATCATATATTTATTTATACATCATTTTATAGATGGCAAAATAGTTGTGATTAGTAGCACATATATAAAATGTGACTATAGTGATTAGATGATGGAATCATAACTGCACTCGACAGCGTGGTTCCATATTGACCAGAGCAGGGGTTGACAAACTATGCTTGTCCTGCTTGATGTTGTGAATAAAGTTTTATTGGCATACAGCCATGCCCACTTGTTTATATATTGTCTATGGCTTCTTCCTTGCAACAACAGCAGAGTTGAGTTGTTGTGACAAGACTGGCCCACAAGACCTAAAATATGTACCATCTGGCCCTTTACAGGAAGTGTTTCCTCACCCCCGAATTAGAATGTAGGAGTCTGCCCTGCTCACTGTCATTCACATCTCACTGTAAGCGTTTCCACTGTCCTTGCCTGGGAACCGGGCCATGCAGGAAGCTGTAGTGATGGACGGAATCAGTGTATAAACAGCAGAGGAAACACTTTGGAAACACCCAGGCCCACTTCTGACATGCTCTTGAGCCTTCCGAGAAAACATATGATAGGCCACTGTTCATGACGTGACTCTGAAGTCTTCTCTGTGCTTGGTGGGCACAAAACTGTTTCACTTGTGAGGGTCTTTTCTTCATGTCCATAAGTCTATAAAAAATAGTTTAAAAAACTTTTTTTTTTCCCATGTATCTGCACTCAGTGTGGGAGAGATGTGTTATTTGGCATCAGAGAAATCTGATTTCGGGCGCCTGGGTGGCTCAGATGGTTAAGCGTCTGCCTTCGGCTCAGGTCATGATCCCGGAGTCTTGGGATCGAGTCCCGCATCGGGCTCCCCTCCCTGCTCCTTGAGAGCCTGCTTCTCCCTCTGCCTCTCTCTCTTTCTCTCTCTGTCTCTCATGAATAAATAAATAAAATCTTTAAAAAAAAAAAAAAGAAATCTGCTTTCAAGCCCTGATTATTACCTGCATGACCTAACTTCCTGAAGGCTCAGTTTCTTCCTTTATTAAATGGGAAAATAATAATCCTGCTTAGAAGATAATAATCATTAGAAGAAGAAAATAATAATAATCCTGCTTGTGAAGATCAAATGAGAGAACAATGTGCACATCCCAAAGTGGTATAGAAACATTAATTATAATTTCTACCATTGACAGGGGCATCTTTGCCTACAAGATTGGCTAATCCATTTTAAGTATGTGTGCTGCAGACTTTGGGTGGGATGGCTAAAGGAATGCCAGTGGGCAAGGAGATGAGCCCGCTTCTCAACCTGGCAGTGGCTTCTGGGCAGTCTGGGTGTTTGCACCAGCATTCAAGGCTACTCTAGCCAGAGTTTGAGAAACCCTATAGGAGCTTGGCTGAGTCACATTAATTTACAGGGCAAAGGACAACAACTCAGTTATTTTTTTTTTTTCTGACCTGGTCTCCCTGTTTCTTAATTCACATTTATTTTGTGTTTTTTACATTATTGGTGCTATTCTCTCTCCAAAACAGAGTAGTGCCAGTCACAGGGAAGCTGCTTCCCTGTGAGTAAAGAGTATGGCTAATATAATTAATTATAGATTTAAATTTTGTAGCCAGAAGCCTGTGCTTGAAAACATGGTTGGTGCAGAAAGTGGCAGAATCGAGTCTCCATTTTTTTGTTAAAACATTCTTTTTATTGGAGTTGAAGAGAAGGCTCATTGGCCCTTGTTGTTGGAGTGATGACATTGATTGTCCAGAGCAGTGAATGGTTCGTGATTCTTTATCCTTGATTTTAGAATGTGCGGTGTGAGTTAGCTGTCTCACCCTTATTCCTTGATCACAGATGAGTGTATTTGGAATGATTTAGCTCAGAAAAGTGGTCAGGGACACTGAGTTTTGAGTTAAACATTTTTCTCTAGGAATTCTACATATAGAAAATTGACATCGACATGAAAAGTTTTATTGACATAGGACAAGAATACATTTCCTTAAAAATTTTTTGAGTGTAAAAATTTTCTGTTTCTAGATGTCTCAACAGGGATCATCTATAGAAAGAGGATTGCAGTCTGTCAGAATGTGGTTCCAGAAATTTTAAGGAAGGTAAATTCATTTTAAGATTTAATCAGATTTGGGTGATTTTCATGTAGTCCTGGAAAGAGACAGCATTTTCTGAGGGGGCGGAGCAAGATGGCGGAGGAGTAGGAGACCTGGATTTCGTCTGGTCTCAGGAATTCAGCTGAATAGGGATCAAACCATTCTGAACACCTACGAACTCAACAGGAGACCAAAGAAGAGAGTAGCAACAACTCTCTGAACAAAGAAGCGACCACTTAATGGAAGGTAGGATGTGCGGAGAAGTGAATCCCAGGCGATATTTGGAAAGATAGACGGCGGGGGAGGGGGCCTCCGTCGGCCGCTTCTGGCAAGTGCTAGAGCCGCGGAGCACAAATTCGGAACTTTTAGAAGTTGGCTCCGCTGAGGGATGTCGCTCCAGTGGCTAAGCGGGGGGTGGAACCCTTGTGGGACAGTGTGGTCTCAGGACCCTCGGGGTCACAGAAAGACCGGGGGTGCCTGAGTGCGGCAGAGCTCCCAGGTATCGAAGCGGGGAAGCCGGCTGCAGAGACGGAGCCGAGGCGCGGGCTCTCAGCTCGGGGTTGCCATAAACTGTGATCCGCGGCCCAGTCGGAACACTGCTCCTCCAGCAGGGACCCAACAAGCGGCAGATCCGGGGAGACTCCCCTCCCTCCCCCGGGAGGAGCGGCGCGGGAGTGCACCTCAGGGATCTGCTGGGTTTGGAGACTCCACACGGGGTCGGGTGCCAGAGATAGAAACGCTCGGTCACAGGCCCGGTGAGCACAGAGTGCGGCCGGAGACCAGGGAGATGGGAGTGACTGACTGCTTTTCTCTGGGGGCGCACTGAGGAGCGGGGCCCTGAGTTCTCAGCTCCTCCGAGTGGAGATTGGGAGGCCACCATTTTCACTCTCGTCCTCCAAAGCTGTACCAGAGCTTGCAGGGAACAAAAGCTCCTGAGAGCAAACCCCAGCAGCTTGCTTAGCCTGGACCTACAAAGGCGGGGCAATTCCACCTCCAGCAAAGACATTTGGGAACCACGGCAACAGGCCCCTCCCCCAGAAGATCAGCACGAACAGCCAGCAAGCCAAGACCAAGTTTACTGATCAAGGAGAACGGGAGAACTCCAGCGCGAGGGGGATACTGCACATAGAATTCATGGCTTTTTTTTTACCATGATTCATTAGTTTTTCAAAGTTAATTTTTTAACTTTTTTAATTTTTCTTTTTCCCTTTTTCAACCAACATCTTATCAATCCCTTTTTTTAAAAAAAAATCATTTTTTATTTTTCATTTTTAGAGTCATATTTTATCCCTTCATAGTAGTTATCCTTATTTTTGGCATACATATATATATAAGTTGTTCTCTCTTTAAAGTTTTGAGACACAGTTTCTTCTAACAGATCAAAATATACCCTAAATCACTAGTGCATGGCTTTGTTCTAGTCTCCTGCCTGATCACATTCTCTCCCTTTTTTTTTCCTTTTTTTTTTTTAAATCTTCTTCTTTCTTTTTTCAAACAACGTCTTATCTTATCACTTCCTTTTATAAAATCTTTTATTATTTGCATCTTTACAGTCATCTTCCATCCCTTCATTGTATCAACCCTTATTTGTACATATATAAGTCTTTCTTCCTTTAAAATTTTAGGAGGCACTTTTTTCTGACAGACCAAAATACACCCAAAATCTAGTGTGTGGCACTGATCTATGCACTAGCCTGATCATATTTGATCGTATTCTGTTTTTTTTGTATTGTTCTGTTTTTGTTTTTATCTTTTTCTTTTTGTTTTTTTTTTCTTTCTTTTCTCGTTCTTTTTTCTTTCTTTCCCTTTCTTTTCCCCTGGTTTCAGGTCTTTTCTGATTTGTATAGAGTATATTTGCTGGGGACGTTGTTAACCTGTTAGCATTTTGTTCTCTCATTCATCTATTCTCCTCTGGACAAAATGACAAGATAAAAAAAATCACCGCAGCAAAAAGAACAAGAGTTAGTACCGTCAGCCAGGGACTTACTCAATACGGACATTTGTACGATGTCAGACCTAGAGTTCAGAATCATGACTTTAAAGATACTAGCTGGGCTTGAAAAAAGCGTGGAAGTTGTTAGAGAAATCCTTTCTGGAGAAATAAAAGAACTAAAATCTAACCAAGTCGAAATCAAAAAGGCTATTGATGAGGTGCAATCAAAAATGGGGGCACTAACTGCTAGGATAAATGAGGCAGAAGAGAGAATCAGCGATATAGAAGACCAAATGATGGAAAATAAAGAGGCTGAGAAAAAGAGAGAGAAACAACTACAGGATCACGAGGGCAGAATTTGAGAGATAAGCGATACGATAAGACAAAACAACATTAGAATAATTGGGATCCCAGAAGAAGAAGAAAGAGAGAGAGGGGCAGAAGGTATATTGGAGCAAATTATAGCAGAGAACTTTCCTAATGTGAGGAAGGAAACAGGCATCAAAATCCAGGAGGCACAGAGAACCCCTCTCAAAATCAATAAAAATAGGTCAACACTCCAACATCTAATAGTAAAACTTACGAGTCTCAGAGACAAAGAGAAAATCCTGAAAGCAGCTCGGGAGAACAGATATCTAACCTACAATGGTAGAAACAGATTGGTAACAGACCTATCCATAGAGACGTGGCAGGCCAGAAAGGACTGGCAAGATATCTTCAGAGCACTAAACGAGAAAAATATGCAGCCAAGAATACTATATCCAGCTAGGCTGTCATTGAAAATTGAAGGAGAGATCAAAAGCTTCCAGGACAAACAAAAACTAAAGGAATTTGCAAACATGAAACCAGCCCTCCAAGAAATATTGAAAGGGGTCCTCTAAGCAAAGAGAGAGCCTAAAAGCAGCATAGATCAGAAAGGAACACAGACAATATACAGTCACAGTCACCTTACAGGCAATACAGTGGCACTAACGTCATACTTTTCAATAGTTACCCTGAATGTAAATGGGCTAAATGCCCCAATAAAAAGGCACAGGCTATCAGACTCGATTAAAAAACAAGACCCATCCATATGCTGTCTGCAAGAGACTCATTTTAGACCCAAAGACACCCCCATATTGAAAGTGAGGGGGTGGAAAACCATTTACCATGCTAATGGACACCAAAAGAAAGCTGGGGTGGCAGTCCTTATATCAGACAAATTAGATTTTAAAATAAAGACTGTAATAAGAGATGAGGAAGGATACTATAGCCTACTTAAAGGGTCTATCCAACAAGAAGATCGAACAATTGTAAATATCTATGCCCCTAACATGGGAGCAGCCAATTATATAAGGCAATTAATAAGAAAAGCAAAGAAACACATTGACAACAAGACAGTAATAGTGGGGGACTTTAACACCCCCCTTACTGAAATGGACAGATCATCTCAGCAAAAGATCAACAAGGAAATAAAGACTTTAAATGACACACTGGACCAAATGGACTTCACAGACATATTCAGAACATTCCATCCCAAAACAACGGAATACACATTCTTCTCTAGTGCCCATGGAACATTCTCCAGAATTGATCACATCCTAGGTCACAAATCAGTTCTCAACCGGTACCAAAAGATTGGGATCATTCCCTGCATATTTTCAGACCACAGTGCTTTGAAACTAGAACTCAATCACAAGAGGAAAGTCGGAAAGAACTCACATACATGGAGGCTAAGGAGCATCCTACTAAAGAATGAATGGGTCAACCAGGAAATTAAAGAAGAATTAAAAAAATTCATGGAAACCAATGAAAATGAAAACACAACTGTTCAAAATCTTTGGGATACAGCAAAGGCAGTCCTGAGAGGAAAGTATATAGCAATACAAGCCTTTCTCAAGAAACAAGAAAGGTCTCAAATACACACCCTAACCCTACACTAAAAGAGCTGGAGAAAGAACAGCAAATAAAGCCTAAACCCAGCAGGAGAAGAGAAATAATAAAGATCAGAGCAGAAATCAATGAAATAGAAACCAAAAGAACAGTAGAACAGATCAATGAAACTAGGAGCTGGTTCTTTGAAAGAATTAACAAGATTGATAACCCCCTGGCCAGACTTATCAAAAAGAAAAGAGGAATGACCCAAATCAACAAAGTCATGAATGAAAGAGGAGAGATCACAACCAACACCAAAGACATACAAACAATTATAAGAACGTATTATGAGCAACTCTATGTCAGCAAATTAGATAACCTGGAAGAAATGGATGCATTCCTAGAGATGTATCAACTACCAAAATTGAACCAGGAAGAAATAGAAAACCTGAACAGACCTATAACCACTAAGGAAATTGAAGCAGTCATCCAAAATCGCCCAACAAACAAAAGCCCAGGGCCAGATGGCTTCCCAGGGGAATTCTATCAGACATTTAAAGAAGAATTAATACCTATTGTCCTGAAACGGTTCCAAAAAAAAAAAAAAGAAAGAAATGGAAGGAGAACTTCCAAACTCATTTTATGAGGCCAGCATTACCTTGATCCCAAAACCAGACAAAGACCCCATGAAAAAGGAGAATTACAGACCAATATCCCTGATGAACATGGATGCAAAAATTCTCACCAAAATACTAGTCAATAGGATCCAACAGTATATTCAAAGGATTATTCACCATGACCAAGTGGATTTCTCCCTGGGCTGCAAGGCTGGTTCAACATCTGCAAATCAATCAACGTGATACAATACATTAACAAAAGAAAGAACAAGAATCATATGATCCTCTCAATAGATGCAGAAAAAGCATTTGACAAAGTACAGCATCCTTTCTTGATCAAAACTCTTCAGAGTATAGGGATAGAGGGTACATACCTCAATATCATAAAAGCCATCTATGAAAAACCTACAGCGAATATCATTCTCAATGGGGAAAAGCTGAGAGCTTTTCCCCTAAGGTCAGGAACGCGGCAGGGATGTCCGCTATCGCCACTGCTATTCAACATAGTATTAGAAGTCCTAGCCACAGCAATCAGACAACAAAAAGAAATCAAAGGCATCTGAATCGGCAAAGAGGAAGTCAAACTCTCACTCTTTGCAGATGATAGGATACTGTATGTGGAAAATCCAAAAGACTCCACCCCAAAACTGCTAGAACTCATACAGGAATTCAGTAAAGTAGCAGGATATAAAATCAATGCACAGAAATCAGTGGCATTCCTATACACCAACAACAAGACAGAAGGGAGACAAATCAAGGAGTCGATCCCATTTACAATTGCACCCAAAACCATAAGATACCTAGGAATAAATTTAACCAAAGAGGCAAAGGATCTGTACTCAGAAAACTATAAAATACTCATGGAAGAAATTGAAGAAGACACAAAGAAATGGAAAAACGTTCGATGCTCATGGATTGGAAGAACAAACATTGTGAAGATGTCAATGCTACCTAGAGTAATCTACACATTCAGTGCAATTCCCATCAAAATACTATCCACTTTTTTCAAGGAAATGGAACAAATAATCCTTAAATTTGTATGGAACCAGAAGAGACCCCGAATAGCCAGAGGACTATTGAAAAAGAAAAGCAAAGCTGGCGGCATCACAATTCCGGACTTCCAGCTCTATTACAAAGCTGTCATCATCAAGACAGTATGGTACTGGCACAAAAACAGACACATCGATCAATGGAACAGAATCGAGAGCCCAGAAATGGACCCTGAACTCTATGGTCAACTCATCTTTGACAAAGCAGGAAAGAATGTCCAATGGAAAAAAGACAGTCTCTTCAACAAATGGTGTTGGGAGAATTGGACAGCCACATGCAGAAGAATGAAACTGGACCATTTCCTTACACCACACACAAAAATAGACTCCAAATGGTTGAAAGACCTAAACGTGAGACAGGAGTCCATCAAAATCCTAAAGGAGAACACAGGTAGGAACCTCTTCGACCTCAGCCACAGCAACTTCTTCCTAGAAACATCGCCAAAGGCAAGGGAAGCAAGGGCAAAAATGAGCTATTGGGATTTCATCAAGATAAAAAGCTTTTGCACAGCGAAATAAACAGTCCACAAAACCAAAAGACAACCGACAGAATGGGAGAAAATGCTTGCCAATGACATATCAGATAAAGGGCTAGTATCCAAAATCTATAAAGAACTTATCAAGCTCACCACCCAAAGAACAAATAATCCAATCAAGAAATGGGCAGACGACATGAAGAGACATTTTTCGAAAGAAGACATCCAAATGGCCAACAGACACATGAAAAAGTGCTCAGCATCACTCGGCTTCAGGGAAATCCAAATGAAAACCTCAATGAGATACCACCTCACACCAGTTAGAATGGCTAAAATTAACAAGTTGGGAAACGACGGATGTTGGCGGGGATGCGGAGAAAGGGGAACCCTCCTACACTGTTGGTGGGAATGCAAGCTGGTGCAGCCACTCTGGAAAACCGTATGGAAGTTCCTCAAACAGTTGAAAATAGAGCTACCATACGATCCAGCAATTGCACTACTGGGTATTTACCACAAAGATACAAATGTAGGGATCCGAAGGGGTACGTGCACCCCAATGTTTATAGCAGCGATGTCCACAATAGCCAAACTGTGGAAAGAGCGAAGATGTCCATCGACAGATGAATGGATAAAGAAGTGGTATATATACACAATGGAATATTATGCAGCTGTCAAAAGGAATCAGATCTTGCCATTTGCAACGACGTGGATAGAACTGGAGGGTGTTATGCTGAGTGAAATAAGCAATCAGAGAAAGACATGTATCATCTTACCTCACTGATAAGAGGAATTCTTAATCTCAGGAAACAAACTGAGGGTTGCTGGAGTGGTGGGGGGTGGGAGGGATGGGGTGGCTGGGTGATAGACATCGCGGAGGGTATGTGCTATGGTGAGCGCTGTGAAATGTGCAAGACTGTTGAATCACAGATTTATACTTCTGAGACAAATAATGCAACATATGTTAAGAAAAAAGAAAACGAAGAAGATAGCAGTAGGGGAAGAACGAAGGGGAGTAAGTCGGAGGGGGAGACGAACCATGAGAGACGATGGACTCTGAAAAAGAAACTGAGTGTTCTAGAGGGGAGGAGGGTGGGGGGATGGGTTAGCCTGGTGATGGGTATTAAGGAGGGCACAGTCTGCGTTGGAGCACTGGGTGTTATACACAAACAATGAATTATGGAACACTACATCAAAAACTAATGATGTAATGTATGGTGATTAACATAACAATAAAAAAATAACCGGCAGGGGGGGAAAGAGACAGCATTTTCTGATGTACAGGAGTGTTAGAACTTTCCCAGTTGTACCTCATAGCCCCTCAGTGGGTGAAAGCACTCTCATATCTAACCTCACTTTTGGCAGATGCCACCAGAGATAGTTTTTTTTCCTGTCTATTTCTTCTTCTCATTTGTGGAGGGCTCTTAGTTGACATAGAGATGGTCTGTAATTATTGTAAAGAGACCTTGGACATTTTGCATGAAGTGACCAGCTTTTCTCATCTGTCCATGGATAGATATGACTGTTAGATAAGAAAGATCAGAAATGGGCACTTAGTAAATATTTAGTCTCATCTTTAGTAAGGAAGATAAAAGCTTCAAATTCTATTTCACTGTCAGAGAGTATAGTTATTTCAGGGAGTATAATGTTCTCAGTGTTGTCTGTAAGTCTTTCTTGTGTTTTTCTGTAAACGGTGGGGATGATGAAATCTTCATGATATGAAATTGTTTTCTCTCTTTGAAATTCTTAAGCACTCTGGTGATTGTTGGCAAAGGTAAGTGGGAAGTTTTAATAACATTGCTTAAATCATAGTGGGATTGTTGACATGAGTCCTTTTAGAATCATTAGGAAATAAGAGGAGAGCATCTTGATGTGAACTTCTTACGATGTCTCAGATGGTTGTTTCAACCTGGAAGTGATTCTGTTTGTGATGGAGAAGCCAATTAGCTTGCAGGTGACACTGGTCTGTGTAGACTGTCAAGACTGACAAGACTGTCACATTCTTTGAAGGAAAGAAAGCTGATGTGACAATGGAAAAGAACTTTTTTATTTTCCGTATGTGTTGCCCTTGTATGCAGCAAATTATCATTGGCTTTTTCTACAGGGTGTATACCCCGCCTTTGCCCTATATACACGCTTTGAATCTATTATTTAAAAAGGCCTTCAACTTTGTCTTGTATCTCAATTCTTAAATAATTTAAGGACACCTCTGACTTGTACAGTGCTGCCTTTGTAGTTTCCCATGTCTCCTCCACCTTGGAAACCATACATTTCGAGGTATTGGACAGAGTTTAAAATGAAGAAAATATTTTATCTGATATTGTCCTGTATGCGAGCCCATAAGTGGGCCCAATTAGAATCCATCAATTTAAGAAGGCCATAACCAGCCCTAGAGGAGACAAGAAGGAGGTTGATAATTTGCTTAGTGTTTAGCAGTTAGGGAAATCAGGCCAGGGACTGCACAGCCTGCAGAAATCCTGGGCCATTTGCATGTCCTCACCAGCATTTAGTAAGGTCATAGTGTGTTTGATTATCAAGGACTCACAGCCCTTGGTGAGCCTTCATTTCTATATGAGCATCACTTGTCCTATTAATTATCCAAGACTAAAAGCAACTCTGGACTTAGTCTTTATGTAGCTCGCTCTGCCTAAATTGAGAAAGCCATCCACTCTCTCTTGGACAGGTGAACATTTTAAAGGTACCTAGTATCCAGTTGGAAGAGGAATCATGGCTCAATCCTCAGGAAAGAAACATGGCTATACGGAGTCACTGCCTTACGTGGACACAGTATGCATCCATGAAGGAAGAGTCTGTCTTCCGGGAAAGTATGGAAAATCCAAATTGGTAAGATCAGCTGTGTGTGTGTGTGTTTAGGTTGGGTGCAGGGATACACAGATGACTGCATATATTAAAAGGCTATAATTCCATACTCATAACATCTGTTTATAACTCACATAAGGTACACACTATTAATTTTTTTATTTTAGAGTGAGAGAGAGAGTGCACATGTAGGCAAGTGGGGGGGAGGGGCAGAAGGAAAGGGAGAGAGAGAATCTCAAGCAGGCTCTATGCCTTGCGTGTGGGCTCAGTCTCACGACCCTGGGATCATGACCTGAGCTGAAATCAAGAGTTGGACGCTTAACCGACTGAGCCACCCAGGTGCCCCACATTATTAGTTTTTAATCCTACAAGTAGTTAATGAATAGATTTCCCTTTGGGGGAAAAATAACAGAGCTCAACTCTGTTCTCATCACCCTGTCCAGTCTTGGTGCCTTTTTGCTCTCTCCAGAAGCAGTGAGTGTTACCAATGTGCTGAGGATTCTTCCAGACTTTTAAGAGATACCATTAGGTATTTACATGTGTATTCACAGAGTCTATATGGCATGGTTTTGTATCTTTTCACATATATGCTTTCATTCTGTGTCAGTCATTGTATACTTATCTTTTTTTCTTAATAAAAGTTTATCTATTTAATATATATAAAACCTAGCTTATTCCTTTATACTGTTGTGTGGGATTCAATCCTATGATTATACTACATCTGTTTAGCTTTTTTTTTTTAAAGATTTTATTCATTTATTTGAGAGAGAGAGAATGAGAGATAGCATGAGAGGGAGGAGGGTCAGAGGGAGATGCAGATGCCCTGCTGAGCGGGGAGCCCGATGCGGGACTCGATCCCGGGACTCCAGGATCATGACCTGAGCCAAAGGCAGTCGCTTAACCAAGTGAGCCACCCAGGCGCCCCTAGCTTTTTTTTTTTTTTTTTTTTTAAGATTTTATTTATTTGGAAGAGAGAAAGTGCACGCGTGTGCAAGTGCACGAGCTGGGAGAGGGACAGAGAGAGAAGCAGACTCCCCGCTGAGCAGGGAGCCTGATGCAGGATTTGATCCCAGAATCCTGGGATCATGACTTGAACCCAAGGCAGACACTTAATTGACTGAGCCACCCAGGTGCCCCTATTTAGCTTTTTTTTGGTAGAGGTTCAGAGAGTTTCCAGTTTATCTTTATTACAAACAGTAGTATAGTATTTTTTTTTTAAAGATTTTATTTATTTATTCATGAGAGACAGAGAGAGAGAGGCAGAGGGAGAAGCAGGCTCCCAAGGAGCAGGGAGCCCAATGCGGGACTCGACCCCAGGACCCTGGGATCATGACCTGAGCCGAAGGCAGACGCTTAACCATCTGAGCCACCCAGGCGCCCAAACAGTAGTATAGTATTTGTGAAGCCTATGACCCTTACGTATGCAATATATGAATGTTTCTCTAAAGGAGAAGTTTTAATTGTCAGGTTTATTGAGTATATTAATTTCTTATGGCAGAATTTATTCTTATTGTATGGTTTTAGGAGTTTTGACATAGTTGTGTAAACACTGCCACTATCAAGCTATAGAACATTTAAAAGGAAGACTTTAAAAAGCTATATGCCAAGACTATTCAGTGAAGAAAGAATATTCTTTTCAACAAATGGTGCGGTCACAACTGGATGTCCACAAACAGAAGAATGAAGTTAGACCCTTACCTCATACCAAATACAAAATTAATTGAAGATGCATCAAAGACCTAAATGAGTTAAGACCTATAAAACTTTTTTTTAAAGAGATTTTACTTATTTATTTGTGTGAGAGAGAGAGAGATCACAAGCAGCGGGGAAGGGTAGAGGGAGAAGCAGACTCCCCACTGAGCAGGAAGCCTGATGCGTGGCTCAATCCCAGGACCCTGGGATCATGACCTGAGCTGAAGGCAGACACTTAATCAACTGAGCCACCCAGGCACCCCAAGACCTATAAAACTTTTAGAAGAAAACAGGTAAAATCTTTTCAATCTTGGATTAGATAGTGATTTCTTAGATATGACACCAAAAGCCCAAGCAACAGAAGACAAAATAGGTGAAATTGGTTTCATCAAAATTGAAAATTTTTCTATTTCAGGGACACTGTCAGGAAGGTCAAAAGACAATGTAGAGAATGGGAGAGAATACTTACAAACCATATATCTGCTTATATGTATATCCATAGTATGTGAGAGTACACTTATTTTGATGAGCCCTGAATAATGTATAGAATTATTGAACCCATATTGTACACGGAAACTAATATAACACTGCATGTTAATTATACTTGAATTAAAAAAAAAAGCCTAATTAAAACATGGGCAAAAGATTTGAGTAGATATTTCTCCAAAAAAGATGGGTAGCTGGCCATTAAGTGCGTGAAAAGATGGTCAGCATCATTCTACATCCGGAAGTGCAAATCAAAATCATGATGAGATACCACTTCAAACCTCCTAGGATGGTTAGAGTAAAAAAGGTACATGGTAACAAGTGTTGGAAAGGGTGGGGAGCAATGGGAACGCTTACACACCACTGACGGCAATGTGAATGGTGCAGCTGCTATGCAAACCAGGTTTTCAGGGCCTCAAAAAATTAAACAGAGAGTTACCTCTGGACTCAGCAGTTTATACTATATTGAAAACATACGTATTTTGTGAAAACACAAAAACTTGTACAGGAATGTTTATAGCACTGTTGTTCATAATAGGCAGAATGTGGAAACCAAATGTCTGTCTAGTGATAAATATATAACCAAATGTGGTGTACTTATAAATGGAATATTATTCAGCCATAAGAATGAAGGACACATGCTATAATGTGGGGGAAGCTTGACAACATTATGCTACGCGGAAGAAGCCAGTTACAAAAGGCCACATAGCGTATGAATCAATTTATTGGAAATGTGCAGAATTGGTATGTCCATAAGGACGGAAAATAGATTAGTGGTTGCCATGGGCAAGGCGGGAAAGAGAGGGCAGTGACTGCTAATGGGCATGGAGTTTCTTTTTGGGGTGATGAAAATGTTCCGGAACTCATGTTGATGGTTCCCCAACTCTGAATATAGCAAAAACATTGAGTTGTACACCTTAAAAGAGTTCATTTCCCTAAGCCAGCAGTTCCTGTTAACATACTTTAAAAATTTTTTTGTCAATTTAATGGGTGAGAAACGATAAATTCCTTTTGAGATAGGCTTAAAGACAAAAGCAAAATATAACAAGCATCAAGTGTTAATAGTGATTACTGCCGTGAGCTCTGATTTTAGAGGATAATGTACTGTTTTTCGTTTTTCTGTATGATTTGAATCTCTGATTCACTTGTCATTTTAATGGAAATAGTAAGACTCTCAAGCTCAAATAACTAAAACCCCCAAATTTAAAATCCGTCCTGGAGCCCCATCACTTATACGAATCGTTACTGCTCCCCATAATTTCGGTCCTGTGGTGGTAATTCTCAGATGCTCCAGCCACCCACCGAAGGAGTGTGAAAGCCACGTCTTATTAGCTTCTGAGCGGGTTTGCCTGGAACCACCTACTAGGTGCTTTTCCTCAGCCTCTCGCTGGCAGGAGCTCCACACGGAACATGGGTGTTTGGGATTTTTGTACGTAGAAGTAGTAAAATGACAGAATTGTCTGATTTTATACAGAAAACACAAAAGTCTTTCATCCACCTTGTTTTAGCCTCAGTTTTCTCAGAGATCTGGGCTATTTGGCTAGCCTGAACCGGACCTTTATCAGTGAAATGTAAAGTGATAATTGGCCCTGAGAATCCAAGGAAAACATCCTTCAGGACCTTTTCCCTTTGTGTCTTTTTTAAAAATTATTTTTCCAATACCTTGATTCTGGAAAATATGATACATGTGTCTTATAAAAAATATTAAACAGTTCTGGGGGAAAAAGACAAGTTTTCATTACCTAGCGATAGTGTCTGTTTATATAATTTTCTTAGTTCATTCCTAATTGGCATTTAGATTGTTTCTGTAATTTTTCGCTGTTACAAATAACGCTGTGATGAAATTCCTATTATTATGTATTTCTGTAGTTATTCAATAACCTTTTAAGGTAGATGGAGCGAGTTGGATTTCTGGGTCAAAGTTATATTTTGATACATATTATCAGATTGCTCTATAAAAAGGTTTGACCAATTACACTTTTTTTTTCTTTCTTTGATCTGTTATGTTCTTGTCCTCTCCCAAACACTCTCCTTTTAGGTTTTTGATACATCGGGCCAATATTTATTGGCGCCTCCCACATCAAGGTCAAAGCTAGATCCTTCCCCTGCAGTGTTTTAAAACTCAGGTTAAATAACTTACCCAGAGTGAGAAGAGGTTGCTGAGCCAGGGTGTGAGTCCAGGTGTCTTGGACGTCACCTTGAGCAAAGTGGTGAGGTAGAAGTAGGGACATGGATAAAGGGTGGATTTACATCAAGCCGTAGAGTGTTCTGGATCCCAGGTTATGGTGGAGAGGTCTTGTCCCTTCAGCAGTCAGCAGCCACATGAAGGTTTCTGAGCGGGGGATTATGTGCTGAAAGATATAGTCCAGACTCTAGGAAACTTGTTTTCTTATCTCTTGACACGGATTTAAGCAAGGTATTTTAGGCAGACATTCTAAATGAGTGGGTAATCTTGGTGGGACATCAAAGAAAGGACATTATTTCTTTCCCCTCCTTTGCCAGGGAATGTGACAATGATGGCTGGCCACTCTACCCAGAAGATGAAATATGGACAACCCTCCCCCCGCCTTTTTTTAAAGAGAAAAAGCTGTCACAGCTGTTGAGTCTAAAATTAGACCCTCAAGCTGTATGTTGGTTAGCAGTTGTGGGTATGTGATGGGAAACCAGATGTCATTCTGTCCCTATGCATGGCCTCTTCGGCTCAATTCAGAGATGGACTCCAAAAGCGTTCCTTAGAATCTGTGTTTTTTTATGTAGATCCAGCTTTGGCTTACCACTGATGTCTCTGCACTTGTGGCACCTTCTTGGGCAAGAGTTACATTATAATTTCACATTCTCTCAAGCACACCAGCTCTGAGGCTGTAAGCTCCTCAATTAGACAATCATGGTTTCTGCTTTCTGAAATCTTACATTCCAAGACAAATTTATTAATTTCTTACTATTTTGTGTTTGGTCCTATTTTTCCCAGGACCCTGGGATCATGACCTGAGCTGGAGGCAGACGCTTAACTGACTGAGCCACCCAGGCGCCCCTGGTCTTTTTCCTTAAAATAGATTTTTATTGTACTATGTAGGCATGTGATTGACACAAATTTGGTTTGGCTTTAATGATGGATATTTAGTTTATCCAAGCAATTCTAAAAAGATAAGTATTTTTGGGGGCTTTGCTCTTTCACCATAACTATGGATTTTGTGGTCAGTAGGAACTTTCCTGTTATCTTGAAGCAAGGTTTTAGTTATCACCGTCAGTGGAGACTTCACTCTATTCACGATGTTGCCGAACTGGGTTTCTTTTGCTTTAGGTTAACAAGATCATTTTCCCATGCTCAGTGTTGAGTATCTTAGTGGCCTGTGTCTTTACCCATCCATGTGGAACAAATTTTGCTTATTCATTAATGCTTATAAACCTTATTTCTGAGATTTAAAATGTGCAGCCTAGTGGAGTACAGGTTAATAACATTGGATGTATTGACCTATTTATAAAATATCAAATAAATTTCTCTGGAATGTAGTAAAAGAAACAAAAGCCAAAATTAAACTTTACACCCAGATTAAATTAATGGGATGAGCAGCTGTTTTTCGTTCAATAAATTTTCATTATAATGAAGTTACACGTATGAATATTCTTCATTCTAATAAGATGTGCAGCATTTTTTATTTTCTATTTTTCAGTTTCTGGATCAAAACATCCCATGCCTTGAGTCTTCATCTGGTGAATCACAAATACTAAAATTTGCATGTTTCGAGGGGCTGATGGTTGGGCATTTTTTTTGTTTGTGTATCCATTTTTTTCCTTGCTTTGAAGTCTTTTTTTTTTTTTCTTAAGTAGCAAATTTGACAGTTTGGTGACTTCCTTGTGTTGGGCACCAGCCTTTTTGGTTGACCTTCAAACTTGCTATCACTGGAATATTAAAATATTCCAGCTTTGTTAATTTTACTTAGGCGTTATTTCTAAGCCCATAAAGGGCTTGAGGGTATAATTATCAAATAGCCCAGATAAATAACACTGTATTCATCCCAAAACATGATACCCTGTACTTAATATTCAACCTTAATTTCCAGGGCACCAGTGGGTGATCAATTAGCAGAATGCATTGCCAATTACAGAAAACTGAGCAACAAGGCCTTTTCTGTGTAAATAGGATATCTGGGCAGGAGTCTTATTTTTGGTGCAATAGGACTGCCCTCCAAAAGATAATCATTTGCTTTTTATGTTTGTCTTCATATAATCAGAGTCTTCTCTGTTTTCCCATCCTGCTGTATCCTCAGTATGTAGCACAGTGCTCAGATGCTTACAGAGGATGCTCTGTGCTGTTTGTTGACCGAATGGCAGATCGTGCTTCTTATGGGCTGAAAAGGGGATGAGGGAAGTGAAAAGGGGTGGAATTGGCGGAAGGGGCAAGTGCAAACTGGGACAGTCCAAGATGATTTGGTAGGAAAGTCAACGTAGAGGAAATCTTGAAATCACCAGTAATACAGAGACCTTGCTCCTGGTTTTTGCTGCTGGGACACTTATATACGGTTTGACTCTAGGAAAAGGCACGAAGCTGGCCTGAACTCCCTCATAAAGTAATGTTAAGATTTACTAAGATAATAAATGGGAATGCTCTATACTTGGAGAGTATAAGGCACTACACGCATGGAAGTTGTTGGAACTAATGGTGAATAAATGCTGTTTTCAATTTCGTGGAGTACGCTGTTTTATTGAAAATAGTGGTGATAATTGAACTGGAAACAGGATGTTTAGTTAGGGGAGCATTCTGTGCCGTGTACAAGCAAGAACTTTTGAAATATCTTGGTCAAGGCCTGTTGACTTTTTGTTTTCATCTTCCTTGCCCTTTTGTTTGGGTTGTGTATTAGTGCAGGATTCAGGGGCAAGGTTAAACAGGGAGATTTGTTGTGTTGTGCTGGCCCTTGGGATTCTTCAGGTGAATCTTTTGAGCACATAGATTTGGGAGCCTGATATCTAGTCTGTATCCTGTGGTCCCAGTGGTGAGCAAACATACTGCTGGCTCTTCTTTGAAACTCCGTTTTTCGCAAAGTTCCTGTTAATCTCATAAAGCGTGACCAGTTGATAATCTGGCTCTTCAAGCAAACAGTAAACACTTTTTGGCAGAAGCACCCTCCTGAAAAGTTTAACAGAATTCAGTTGAGGGCCTTCTTGAATTTATGTAAGAAAGGAATTTTCAGTGGAAGTAAGGAAGGAAGAAGGGAGACTTCAGTGAGTCTGACTAGTGTCGAAATTGTGTTGCAGTCTCCGCTCTTATGGATCAGAGATGCTGGGTAAACTTTCTTTCTTTCTTTCTTTCTTTTTTGTTAGTTTCTTACATCTGTAGTAAGTAAATATGTTGAGTATTAAAAACTATAATACTTTATCACCATGCATTGATATCATGCAGAACAACCTGAAGGTCTTGACACAGCAGACCAGGAATCTGATGCCCATCTGCCTCGTTTAAGGATCTGTCGTCTACATCAGGTTGAGAATTGACACCTGGGAGCTTGGGTGTCGTCTTTCCAATCAAGGATAATATTGGAAATAAGCAAAGAGATGGAAAGTAAAAAAGCCAGGTGAAGTTGAATTTCCTGGTCTGCATTTACAGCTTCATTTTGGGATAGTTCCTGTGCTGGAGGTGGAGACAGCCCCATTTCATATGTCTGACCTCAGGAGGGTTGGAGCATTGAGAGGAATTGAGGTGGTAATTCGTGGCTTGTTCTTGATTCTCCCCTCTGCTCTGGGATGACTCCACAGCCTTCTGTCTGAAGATCAGAAAACCTGACCCTTACGTAGTTCTAGTTTGGATGAATCTTTCTCCAAATATCCTTTGTTATCATATGTTCAAATAATCTTTCCTCTTTTTTTTTCCCTACAAGTATTGCCTATTTACCATAGGACGGTTACAATATGCATGTAAGAAAAAACAGAGTATGTTCATGCCCTCTTCAGGTATGTTCTCTTTCTAGCCAGTGCCCCAAAGGGAACCCGTATTCTGACCTCCATCCTTCTAGATTAATTTTACCGATTGTGGATCTTCGTGTGGAACGGAATCAGCGTATGCACTCTACTATATCCGTTTTCTGTTGTTAAATATTGTGTCTGGAGCCTCATTTGGGTGTGTCCGTGCTTGTCCCAGTGCTGTGTAGCATTCCATCCTAGGAGCATACTGCAGTTGCTACAATTTATTTACTCATTCTGCAGAAAAATTGTTTTTACAAACGTGGACTCATACTGTATATGCTATTCTTTCACGTTAATTTAACATTACATTTGTGACTGTCTTTCCTTATTAAATATGTCATTTTAAAATGATTTTCTGTGGCTGTTTAGATGTATTCATTGGATAAAATTATTCTAGTGTGTTTTATTAAATGTCCGTAGTGGGCATTTGCATTATTTCTCATTATTTGCTCTTCTAAATAATGGTGTGATGAATATCTTTATAGGCTGCTCTAAGCCCTCAACTAAGATTATTTGCTTAGGACACATTTTTAGAAGTAGATATATGAGTCTAAGGGCTTGCGTGTGTTTGAGGTTCTTATTAGGTTAGGTATTGCTAAACTGGAGCACGCATTTCTACGCATCTCAGAAAACTCCCCGAGGGCATGGCGGTTGGCAGTGTTGTATAGACCTACGTTGGAAATGGGATGAGGAACAGCTACGTAATTTGCAGAGCCCAGTGCAAAATGAAAATACAAAGTCTCTTGTTCAGGTGGTTGAGAATTTCAGGAACAGGGACATCAGATCATTTAACCAAGTGTGTAGCAAACTGTGCAACAGCATAGGTGGCGTGTCCTTGAAGCCAGCACCAAATGGGATGTGTGCCCTGGGGGACCTGATACCCCAAGGCAAGACCCTGAATGGACCAGTTCACAAATTGTTGTAGATTTTGAAACTTTGCCCACCACTCAGGATGTCAATAAAGCTTGCCCTAAATAGACATTTTTTCTAGGTAGTAGGATTGGGGGAAGGGATATGGGATCTGAGGTTAACTGTGTGGATTTAAATAGTAGCCCTGTCACTTAATTTTGTGAGACCTTAGCACATTTGCCTCTTTGAACCTCAGTTTTTTAACCTGTAAAATGGGGTTAATATTACTTCATAAGATTGTTGTGCGAATTAAATGTGTGTATACAAAGGACTTAACACAATACCATGGTAGGCTATCTGGGGTACCTGGGTGGCTCAGTTGGTTAAGCATCTGACTGTTGATCTCAGCTCAGGTCTTGATCTCAGGGTCGTGAGTTCAAGCCCTGTGTTGGGTTCCACATTGGGTGTGGAGCCTACTTAAAAAAAAAAAGTGTTATCTATTGTAATTGATTATCAGTTCTTTTTTTTTTTTCAAAGATTTTATTTATTCATGAGAGACAGAAAGAGAGGCAGAGGCAGAGGGAGAAGCAGGCTCCCCACGGGGCATGGAGCCTGATGCAGAACTCCTGAGCCAAAAGCAGTTGCTTAACTGACTGAGGCACCCAGGCACCCTGATTATCAGTTCTTAAGCACCATGTTTTAAGAGAGTGAGCCACCTTGGCCTATAATATGTATCTGCGCTAGGCTGTTGAGCTCCTGAGATTCCCCCACTTGATAATTCCTTAGCATTATGGAATTCCCTGCTGCAGCTCACTATTAATAATTTACGACTTGTTAGAGGAGGGCAGCTCAGAGGGGGAGCCCCAGGAGTGGGGGCCAGAGAGGCTAGTGGGGTGTTTGGTTTTCCATGGCTGTCGTGCAGAGTGTGCGAGTGTGATGTGTGATGGCAGGGTGAGGCAGGAGGCTGCTGAGGTGGGAGGGCTCTGGAGCTCCGAGGGCTTTGAATGCCGGGACGGGTGGGGAGGGTTTCATTGCCAAGTGGTTTAGGGTGGTTGAGGGTCACCTAGAATTTACTAGAGGTACAAAGGTTTGGGAGTTGATGAGAGTTGGATTTGTGCTATGAGCATTTAACTTCTCAGGCACAGTGTTTGTGTCAATGGGAATACAAATGGTGGGAGTAGTAGATGGCATTATTATTAGTGGTAGTAATAGTATAGTAGGTTAGTATTATTAACTAACATGTATTGAATGCTTACCTGTATTACCTTCAGTACTTTACACATATTACCTTATTCACCTTTGGAACAACCTGTGTGATAGGTATTATTAATCCTTTTTGACTGAGGAGACTGAACCTCACGCAGCAATAGGTACTTGCCTATGTTGGCAGGACTCCACTCTGTGTTAGAGATTGAGGTGTGAATCCAAGAACTACACCCTTAATCTGTGTTCTCTTTCTCTCTCCGTGTGTGTGTGTGTGTGTGTGTGTGTGTGTGTGTGTGTGTGTGTGTTAAGGCTAAGACTGCTTAGCACTTACTGAGAACTCTGTCAGTTGGATTGGTTCCCTGAGGAAGCATTATGACATGAATGGGTTTGGTGAGATGGTGTGGGCAAGACCACGTGTTCTGGGTGGTGGAATCACGTAGGAGCCCGGCAGTCTCTGCAGCACTGTTAGACCCCGGGACCAGGAGCGGGCAATCTGACCTGCAGACCCTGCCTTTCTTTTGGGCTATCCCTCTGTGTGGTTACAGGAGAATGCCAGGGTCACCATGATTAGAACTGAGATGTCATCACAACAGGAACATCTGTGGAAACTCCCCCCCTCCCAAGACACTTTAATTAAATTCCCATCATGAAAACAATTAGGCAAAATTTGCCATACCTAACCAGTCAATAATTCAAGGACAGGATCTCATTAAGAGCTTTTGCTTTCCCGGAAACTGCCGTTTTGAGGATTCAGAGCTAGTGGCTGCGTGCTCTGGGAATTAATTTATCCATATTCCCCTGAGCTTTTTTATTTTCCCAAATCCAGAAGGAGACACATTTTTAAATGACCTAAAAGCAGGAGACTGATTGTATAAACTGGCATTCACTTTCACAAAGATGTTCCTGGGTTTGAGGTGTGCATCCTCTGTCACGATTCCATTGTGTTCTGTGTTGAATGATGCCTACCTGGGGACAGAGCGAGAGATGTGACTCTGATAACAGGCAGCACAGTGTGTGAGCCTCCCCTTCTACCATCATTTTCCAGATCACTCTGGTGCCTTATCTTTGACCAGGTGGACGCCGCCCCCTATTGACCTTAGCAGGTAGAAATCTTGAGATACTCTGTTCAGTTGCCCTGACAAAAGTATTGAGATGTACTATAAATTCTCTCGTTCTTTTGCTTCCTTCTCCTCTCTCCCTTTCCTTCTCTCCACGCTTTTGTTCTTAATGCAGTATTGATTTTTCTACCGTGTGCTAGCCATTGCAACTGGCATTGAAGCAGTAAAGAAAAAAAACCCCACAGGTACAACAATTTAGAAGAACATTTGACATCATCTACTCATGTTGAAACTGCACATATCCTGTGACCCAGACATTCAACTAATCTATATGTTAGAGACACTTTTGGACCTACATCCCTGGATGCATTATAATATGTTCATCTTCACTAGAATGGATAAATAATTTGGAGTGTTTTCAAACAATGGAACACTATGCGCCAGTGAAAACGAACGGACAAGTTACATGCAGCAATATGGACGACTCTCAACTGAGCATTCGGGGTTTATTCTCTGCGACTTTGTAGGCAGTCTGTGACAAGATCAGCAGGTGCTTAGGAAACTGACTTCAGGCAGCATGGATTGTAGAGAACACACGCTGGAGACCAGGATCCCACTGAGAGGCAGCTGTGGTCCTAGAAAGGGAAAATTGCTGTGCTGACCCCAGGCAGTGGCCGGAGCAGTGGCAGGGAAGAGAATGACATGGGCTGTGGAGGGGCTGTTAGAAGTAAAATAAACAGTCTGGTGATTGAATGTTTGGGTTGATTAGGAAGGGAATAATAGAACATGTTGCTGAGGTCTCTAATATCATAGACTAGGAGGATGGCTGTGTCATTAACTGACATAGGAGCAGGACTGGGGTTTTGAAGCAGTAGATAACGAATCTACATCCACCAAACTATATGACCCTGGGCAAGTTATTTAACTTCTTTTTGCCACAATTTCCTCATGTGTAAAAGAGAGAAAATGTGTTAAGAGTAACAACCTCAAAAGATAATACAGTGTCTGATACACAATACACACTGTTGCTACAGAGTTTTTGAAGAGTAAAAGTGACCCTGGGTATGTAACATCATAAATGTGATCAGTCCTTCCTTTAGGCTTCGCAGAGATAAAAGATAGATGTCGGAAAACTTGAATCATCTTTATGTCTCTTGAGTGAGACATCAAACACTTCAAGCTTGAGGGCAGTAGAAAGTCTTAGGACAGGGCGCCTGGGTGGCTCAGTTGGTTAAGCGACTGCCTTCAGCTCAGGTCATGATCCTGGAGTCCCGGGATCGAGTCCCACGTCGGTCTCCCTGCTCAGCAGGGAGTCTGCTTCTCTCTGACCCTCTTCCCTCTCGTGCTCTCTATCTCTCATTCTCTCTCTCTCTCAAATAAATAAATAAAATCTTAAAAAAAAAGTCTTAGGAAAAAAGGCACAGAAAACAGAGGTTACATAGTGTGGGGAAAGGAAAGCCGAGAGGTGATTTAATGAGATTTTAAGTGAATGGTAAGTCAGAGTTAGCATGTACGTTTACTGAGAATGGTTCTTGGGGAGCACAGAGCCTTTTGAAGAGTTAACTTTTTATTTATATAGAAATGATCCTTAGGTCCTTATGGTTATTAGTTTTGGTGAATACCAAGTAATACATATTATAGAAAATTAGTAAAAGGCAGAAGATGAAAAAACACCTATAATTCTAACATCCAGAGGTTCTTTTCATATTTCAGCTCTCTCCATTCATCTTTCCATCCATCAGTCCATCTTTTCTTTCTTGCTTCTTTTTTTAAGAGCTGAAATTAAACTGTATATTGTTGTGTAACCTGCTATGTTTTGCCAAGGAACTTAAAAGAAGGCTTATCTAGCATGAGGGATTTAGGTTGGCTATGTGTAGTAAGAAGAAAATGTCTAATGTGCTTTGTCAATGAATTATTGAGGGAAAGTGCAACATTTTCTTCTCTAGCAGTCTTAAAATATACTAGGATAAACTCATTTCAATGATGGTGAGGGTATGACCCCGCTTTACTGCCCTGTTATTCTCTGATATGTGGGCAAGCCATGAGAGTGCTTTTCTGAGCACTTACGTCTCCCAAAAGTAGCAGAAAGAAATATTGGTTAGAATATGATGTGATAGAGACTTTTATTAATCCCTCACCTACACTTGCCTTGAGGACTGAAGAGTTTATCTCTCCCAAGAGTGTAAGACTGCTCAACTTTTCATTTTTAAATATTAAAATCATTGTAAAATTCTACTCTGACTAATCTGGAATAAAGACAGGAAAGATTGGTGTCATTTTACATGAACAAATCATTTTAAATAGGCTTAAATCTAAGAGGTAGAAGCTGCTTTGCCTAGACTGACTATTTGCTTAGACTATTTATGTCAGATTGGCTAGGATAACTCTGCATGTGCGCGTGTGTGTGTGTGAGAGAGAGAGAGAGAAGGCTTCCTTTTATGGAGTGCATGATTGGCATGTAGAGGCTACTGCTGCTAGAGAATTAGAAGGTCTAATAAGAGTTATGATAACTATTTTTTACCAGAATCACAGCTTTTTGGATCTATATTTTTCTCAGAGTATCTTTCTTAGTGTGAGCAAATGTGCTCACATCTATATCTATATATAGATATAGATATGCACACACACCCCCAAATACACATACAGGAGACATGGCTCCCATCTCCTTTCCATAGAGATAGAAGGTAGAAGAGAGTAGAGGAAATATTTTCTTTGCTGAATATTTTTGGTTGTAAAGAAATGTAATATTAATGGATTTATTCACATAAATGCTTACTGAACTCGCTGAGTGGGGGTACTTTGTTGCAAATGGGGGATAGGAGATGGTCTAAAAGCATTAAAGAGTGGCACTGAGCTATTTAGTCAGTGGTGCACACGTAACTGTTCATCTCTACCTGTTACTTGGTGGCCTCAGAGGGAGAGTCCTTGCTGCCTGCACGATAAAGTCTAAACTCCTCAGCATGAGAAGACCATTTGCAATCTGGTCTCCATTTGTCCTTAAGCGTCCTCTCCTAATATCTCCTGTGCCCACCTTATGCTCTGGTCATTCCTATGAACAGAATTTATTAAGCTCCTTACTAAGTACTGGGTATTTTCAGATAACTTGTGGCTTCTCAGACATTCTCTGTTTCTTCATGTTCTCTTGCTTGGGGCCTTGTGGTTTTCCTTATTGGAATGCCCTGGCTCTATTAGCCGGTGTGACACTCAACCACTTGCCTATTTGTCCTTCCCACTAGTCAGCGGGATCCTGGAGGCCAGAGACTTTCTCCTCTGTGTGTCTCTAGCCCTGAGTAAGGCGCTTAGCATACAGTAGCCAGTTAGCGTGTGGAACACGTGAATTAACAAGGCAAGTTTAAATGTAATCCAAATTTATCCCTCATTTTTTATCTGGGAAAGTCTTAATTTCTCCTTTATTTTTGAATAGTTTTGTCAGATAGGTATTCTTGGTTTGTAGTGTTTAGTGTTTTTTCTTTTCCTCCCTTCAGTACTTTGAATATTTGAATATATTGTTCTACTCTGGCCTACGAGGTTTCTCTGAAAATCATTGGAGCTCCCTTGTATGTGATAAATTGCTTTTTTCTTGCTGCTTTCAAGATTCTTGCTTGGTGGTTTGATTATAATGTGTCTTGATGTAGGTCTCTTTAGATTTATCTTTTTTGGTATTCATTGAGCTTCTTGAATTTGGATGTCCATTTCCTTTCTCAGATTTGGCAAGTTTTTAGCCATTGTTTCTTCAAATAGGCTATGCCCCTTTCTCTCCTTTGCTTCTGGCACTCCCATAATGTGTACAATTGATACATTTGGTGATGTCCCTTAAGTCCCTTAGGCTGTCTCACTTTTCTTTCTTTTTTCTTTTTGCTCCTCTTAACTCCGTAATTTCACATGATTTGTGTCCAAGTTTGCTGATTCTTCTGCTTGTTTAAGTCTGCTGTTGAATCCCTCTAGGACATTTTTCAATTCAATTATTGTATACTTCATCTTCTGATTTTTTTTTAATAGTTAACTGTTTGTTGATATTCTCATTTTGTTCATCATTTTCCTGATTTTGTTTCATTGTCTCTCTGTTTTCTTTTTTAGTTTACTGGAATTTTTTTTAAATTTTTATTTATTTATTTGACAGAGAGAGAGAGAACACAAGCAGGGGGAGCAGCAGGCAGAAGGAGAGGGAGAAGCAGACTCCCTGCTGAACAGGGAGCCTGATGCAGAGCTCTATCCCAGGACCCTGGGTTCACAACCTAAGCCTAAGGCAGACGCTTAACCAACCTAGCCACTCAGGCACCCCTTTACTGAGCATTTTTAAGATGATCATTTTGAATTATTTGTCAGATAAGTCATAGATCTCTGTTTCTTTAGGCTTGGTTTCTAGAGATTTATTTTGCTCCTTTGAGTGAGCCATGTTTCTTTGTTTCTTTGTACACTTCGTGATCTTTTGCTGAAACTCAGGCATTTGAAAAAATAGCCACCTCCCCCAGTCTTAACGGACTGGTTTCATGCAGAGGAAGACCTTAGTAATCAGCGTGGGTAGAGATTCTGGGGGTCTTTCAAACTTTTTCTGGGGATGATTCTTCTGTAGGTTTGTGTGTGAAATTTTCTAGGTAGAGGTCTGCCCCTGTTCTCAAGTTGCCATGGTCTCTTGCTGTCCCTGGTGTCTGTCTGTCCCTGGTGTCTGTCTGGGGCACTGCAGACTCTGGTGCTGTAACAAGCCACCACATTCGCCTTTGTTCTCAGCAGCCCTCAAAGTATACTGCCATTCCTTTCAGCATTCTGAGTCAGGTGAGATAGAAACCTGTCCCTTGGGCAGCCCCCTTGTAAAGCCAGAGTACTGGATATTCCATTCTTCTCTTTGCCTCCTGGGGGAGCAGCTAGAAGTGGGGAGTTTTTCCCCAATTGCACTGAGCTTTGCTCGGTGGATGGGAGCTAAGATGGGTAAATGCAGCAAACTTTCTTTCCCACTTTGATGTGGCTTCTCTTGACTTTGGACTCACTTGGGGAGCTGCAAACTCTTAACTGGTTTCTGGAGTTCTCCCAAAGGCAAGTTGGTCCATGTACTGTTAACTTGGAATCCTCATGGGAGAGTGAGGATCTGGAGATTTCTATTCTGCCATCTTTTGATGTTACTCTCAAGTGTTGTCTAATCCGGGATGCCTGGGTGGCTCCGTCGGTTGGGCGTCTGCCTTCAGCTCAGGTCATAATCCCAGGGTCCTGGACTCGAGTCCCACATCGGGCTCCCTGCTCGGTGGGGAGCCTCCTTCTCCCTCTCCCTCTGCTGCTCCCCCTGCTTGTGCTCTCTCTCTCTGACAAATAAATAAATAAAATCTTTAAAAAAAGTGTTATCTAATCCCTTTTATGAAATGGAGATAATATTGGTAGAACTTTATTTTTTTAAAGATTTTATTTATTTATTTGAGAGAGAGAGAGTGCGAGCAGGGGGCAGGGCAGAGGGAGAAGCAGGCTCCCCGCTGAGCAGGGAACCTGATGTGTGCCTGAATCCCCAGACTCCAGGATCATGACCTGAGCCGAAGGCAGATGCTTAACTGACTGAACCACCCAGGCGTCCCTGTTCATAGAACTTTAAATAGCATAGTGGCACATCTAATCTCACCACCCTCTCCAATCAAAGATTAAAGAAGTCATCCTAGGCTTCTGGCTTTCCAGTCTGTCTCTACTGCCTGTCTCTCTGTAGTAATAATGGCTAAAATTTAATGAATGCTCATTGTTTCTCATGAATATTTCATGTTCCCATTGTGTGTATTAACTGATATACTTCTGACAGTAGTTGTGAAAGGATGATACTATGATTATTCTCATATTCTCAGACTCAATTTTAAGAAGCCATTTTGCGGCATGAAATGAGTATATATATATGTGTGTGTGTGTATATATATATTCATAACAATACATATATTTTAATTGGAATCAGTTAAGTTTATTTATTGTGGGTCAAGTAGAACAACATTTTGAAGAGAGAGTACAGACCTCTTGACTGTCACACTTTTATCATGGAATTATGTCTTAGGTGTGACTAGAAATCCTTTATTCTGCAGTTGCTATAATTAGAATAATGCAGCTATATATTTTCTTTTTTCCCTGAGCTTTATTGAGATATAACTGACATATAGTGTAAGTTTAAAGTGTACAGCATAATTTTATATGTTTGTATTACAAAATGTTACTGTAATAAGGTTAGTTAACACGTCGATCACCTCTCATAGTTAAAAATATTTTTGTGTGTGATGAGAACTTTTAAAATTTACTCTTTAACAACGTGAAACAAATATTCTTTAATCTGAATAAAATAATTGTATATATAAATTCTAAGTCTCTTTTTAACAAAACTTTTGTTGTAATAGGCAGTTATTGCATTGTTATGGACATTGTTTTGTGTTGATCGTAAGTGGTAATTATGCTGTTGGAAATCTGTAGTTTAATATCCAAACATAGAATACCATCAAAGATGCATTTTTTTTTTTTTTTTTTTACAGGACAGAGTTCATTCAGAGAGGGAGGATTTCAATCACAGGGGCTGGCTTTCTCAACTACATTTTGGAAACTTTTGCCAGCACGTTCTTAAGACAGGGTGCCCAGAAGGTAAGCTTGTTTCTGCTTTGAACCAACATTCATTTTAAGAAACCATGGAGATTCCCATTGGGTTATTGGATAAGGCTCATGAGCAGACATCATGAAAAAAAAATACAGTTAATAAGCAAAAATAAATAGATGCAAAAATAATTATGTTTGCTAATTATTACATACATTTAAGTCAAAGTAAAACTTAAGTACCATTTGTGATGCATTAAATTAAAAAAATGACAGTGAAGAATATGTAATAATATGGAAAATTCTTAGAGTCTAAGTAAGAGATATAATCAGAATGAATAATTATATTTTCAGTATATACAGAATGATGACAACTATTTCCTTAAAAAAAGATAATAGCTAATATTTATTGAGCACTTACTTGTACCACTCAATGTAAAAATAATTTTTTATTTATCATCTCATTTAATCCTTACAAACCTTTGAAGTAACTGTTTTTATGAGCTCCTGGTGGTCAATTCTTATGGTTTTCAAACTCCATACTTGTGGGAGCTCAGGCTTCCATGAAGGTGTTTCAGAGGCCACATTGCGGTTCTAAGGTCTATACCCTGTTTTAAGTAGTACTATTCTATTTTTACATCTATCCTTATGTAGAGCTGTATATGTGCTATTTTCTTGCCTTCATAGCATTATTTTCAAAACTTCTTTAGTCTATTCCTTTTGCATGATTATATACTTATTACAGGTGTTTTGCAGTATTGACAAATTCATTTTTATTAACTTGCTTTATTTATAATATTTTACTTTTTGTTATTATTATTAATTGTGATGAGGAGCATAATCACTTACCTCCATGATTTACTCAGGACTAATGTTATGCATATGTTACCTTGTTTTGTTTTGTAGAGTACTAGGTTTAATGGCTATTATTTGTGGAACAATAGGTTTAATAATAGGTTTAATGGCTGGTCTGAAGGAATATTGTTAGGACCCCAGAGATTTTCTGGGTAACTTTGTTCTCCCTTTGCAGATCTAGGTTCAGGAATGAACCTGGACCACGATGTGTTAGTCTGGGAGGCTGAGGGTGATGAGTGAGTGTTTGATACTGTACTGTACTCCATACTGTCAGGGTCAATGTGTTCCTGGCCTAGAGGTGCATAGACTGGCCCAGGCTGTTTAAGCTGGGTGTGAAGTGGGTAGTTGAGCTTCTGGAAGGTCTGATGTGACCTTTACACAGACATGACTGCAGGTTTTTCTGCTCTATTGCAAAGTATGCATGTTCTGCAAAACTGATGGGGCTAAAATTAATGGGGCTGATGAGAAGAATAATTTCATTGCCATATCCCTGAGTGAGTTTTCTTGTACATTGTTTTGATCAAGATCAACAAACTTTTTCAAACTTCTTCATATTTCAGATGGTAAATATGTTAGGCTTTGTGGCCAAAAGGCAAACTGGAGATATTATGTTGGTACTTTATAACAAGAGAGAAACAAATTTCCATAAATTTTGTATTGACAAAATTAAAATATAATAATTGAATTTTATTTGTAGTATAGTTCTTCTAATCAGAAAAATGGGATTCTGTTTTGTGGGGGAACATAACAATTAGCTAAATTGTGACTCAGAGTTAGTGTTCCCTACCATCAGATTGCAAATATTCATTTGTAAAAACCGTTCTTATCTTGTGGACTGTACAAACACAGGTGGTGGACTGGATTTGGCCTGTGGGCTACATAGTTTGCCAACCCCCGCTTTAGATACATAAATATTCTTTGATTAAGTCAGGTGGGTCTATATTTGACCTGTCCATCAGTCTGAACCTATCAATGACTTTTAACCATACACAGGTATGTATATTCTGATCCTGTGAGATGCATAAAGTAGACACTATTAGTCCCATTGTATTAATGAGAAATGTCTTGAAGGAGTAAGTGCACCTAATATGTGGGTGGCTGCTAGTCTGCCTTCCTTTTTCTGACATATACGTGCTGAGCACGTGCTTTGTGTTAGGCACTGTGTTAAGCATAGGCTAAATGGATTTACTCAAGGTCATGGGACTAGCAAAGAGTGGAGTCTGGACTCACATCCCCATCTTTTACAACAAGTCTTACTCCTTGCCCCTTTACTCTGCAAGTTGTGTTCCAATAAATGAAGCAGAATGTTTGCCTCCTTAGCACCATGCTTTGTATTAGATGCGTTTATGTTATGGTCTTACTCCTTCTGTAGTTATTACGACTCTTTGGTTGCAAGTAACAGAAACTACTTTAGGCTAGCTCACTGTAAGGGTACAAGGGGGGTGAGATGGTCAGGCTTCAGAATGGTCTGCCCTGGGACGGAGAGCTGCCAGGATCCCATAGTATTCCTTCTTTAGCACTTGTCCGTAAGAGTATGCATCTGTTTTATTCTCTTTTCTCTGCTCCACAGACTGTAGAGTATGATGTGGACCTCCATAGTCCAGGTGTGTATGTTATATAGAGTTCTGGCCAACAAAGAGGCTGTCTGCTATTTCATTCATTTCCAAATTCTTTGGGAGGGACTCTTGTTGTCCTTTCATGGGTCAAGCATGGCCTGGTGGGTAGAAGTCAAGTTTTACGAATAAGGCTCGACTTGGGCTGTGAGTGTGTGGGTCAGGGTTGGGATGTCACATCCCAGGGAAAGGGGTGGTGGGATGTGCCAATATTCCCAAAGGCTTCTGGCATGGTCTCACAGTAGATTCTGTGTTCTTGATGGCAGAGAGGGGGTTTTATTTTTTTATTTATTTAATTTTTTTTTAAAGATTTTATTTGTTTCTTCGACACGGAGAGAGAGACGGCGAGAGAGGGAACACAAGCAGGGGGAGCAGGAGAGGGAGAAGCAGGCTCCCCAAAGAGTGGGGAGCCTGATGTGGGGTTCGATCCCAGGACCCTGGGACCATGACCTGAGCCGAAGGCAGACGCTTAACGACTGAGCCACCCAGGTGCCCTGAGAGGGGATTTTATTAATCTCAATCCCAATTCTCCGCAACCCATAGTAGCTTGGGCAGTGCTCCTACATTTATGTGGAAATGAATAGAAAGGAGATAGAATGCACAGCTACATCTCAGTTGGTTTCTGATGAATATGATCTGGAAATCATCAGATGACTTCAAATTTTTAAAGTGAGGAACCCAACTAATTTCTCTTTTTTTCCCACTTTTGCTCAGAAGTAAGAATATGCTTTTCCTGCTAGGTTTTGCCTTTTCTGACTTTCCTCCTTTTTTTTTTTTTTTTTTTTTTTTAAGAGGCTTAGTTTAATGAGTTAGCTTTTCAATTTTAGGAGCCACTCGGGCTAAATTGTCTTTTACCTTTTATCCGAGTGCTGATGTTTTCCGGTATCAGCCTGACTTCGTGATAAACCTTCACAGCTGAGCCTGCATAAATGGCTTTTGTGGAAGTTACCATGAGAGTGTTTTAGGTGACTTTATTTTTACTTTAGGACTTTATCCTTGAGGCTGTTCAGTGATGGTGAAGGTGGGATCTGATATCTATTTTTATCCAGAAAAAGCACAATGAGGCACTCACAAAGTTTGTATCTCTGTGTTTGTCAGTTAGAAGCTAGCCCTAGATACGGGCCCCCAAGGTGAGCTCACTTGTGTTTCTGTGCCTCCAGAGGGTGTGCAATTGCTTTTCTCTCCTCCCTTTACCACTCGGAGGTGACTTGCAATTCGGGGGCCTTTCTGACACAAATGCTGACTTTTCGTATATCACTTGGATCTCACTTTCGTCTTAGAATGGAAGTATGTGGGCAGGTGAATGGGGATTGCCCTCTGGTAGCCAAATCAACAGCTAGGTTTTTTTTTGTTTGTTTGTTTCTCTTCAAATTCATCTGAACACACAGTAGATTTTAAACTCAGACGTTTAGTTCCACAAACACTTTGGGTATCCACTATGCGCCAGGCACTGGGTGGGATGCTGGAGACACAAGTAGGAAGGAGAATTCACAAGAGTGGAATCTGTGCCTTCTACAGCTTTATTTCACAGGTATCTAAAATATTGGAGTGGAAAGCTTGACAGGCAATGAATAAACATCTGCTGATAATGAGAATTTATTGAGCCCCACTTGGTGTCTGATGCATAGCACTATGGTCAGTGCTGAGAAGAATATTAAAATAACAACTATACTTATAAGAGGTTACTAGATGCCAAGCACATTACCTAAATTACTTTTCTTCCTTTTTTTTTTTTTAAAGATTTATTTACTTATTTGAGAGAGAGAAGGAGAGAGAGAGAGAATGAGTGCGAGCAGGGAGAGGGGCAGTGGGAGAGAGAGAACCGAAGCAGACTCCCTGCTGAGCCCCATGTGGGGCTCCATCCCAGGATGCTGAGATCATGACCTGAACCAAAATCAAGAGTCAGACATTTTAAGCAACTGAGATACCCAGGCGCGCCCCCCCCCAATTACTTTTCTAAACAACTCTGTGACATAGGAACTCTTATTCCTGTATTATGCATTGGGAACCTGAGGTCCCAAGCGATAAAGCAGTTTTCTCAAGGTCACAGAATTAGTGAGTGGTGAACTTGGGATTTGAACCCTAACCTCACTGGCTCCAGTGTGTACTGTTAATGAGTATACCCACTGCCACATCCACGCGCTCTGCACTCAAGCCCCTGCATGTGCGGCAGCAGATGTGGTGTGCTTGCGAGAGCCAGAGCAAGGGGATGTGGTATTTACAGTAAGGATGGAGGAATGCAGAAGCAAGGAATTCAGTTGCAATGGGAGAGCTTGGAGTGCACCAGGGGAATAAGGGCTATGATACTGGTTTTCAATGGCTAGAGAGCATCCTCCCTTCTGGTCAGAGCCCGCCCCACCCCCCCCGACTGGTTTTATCCAGACTCTACCTGACCTAAATTCCAGAGTGCCAGGCAGGTTGAGGGTATGTTCAGCTGTTAATGTTATATCCTTTTTTTCTGCTTTCCTCTGGACTATGGGTTTGTTTTTGTGCTGTCTTGAAAATATCTTTATATTACAAAAGAAAATTTCAGTGGCATTTTTCACAGAAATAGAATAAACAGTCCTAAAATCTGTATGGAAGCAGAGAAGACCTCAAATAGCCAAAGCAATCTTGAGAAAGAAGCTGGAGGCATTGTGCTCCCTTATGTCAAACTATATTACAAAGTCGTAGTCATCAAACCATTATGGTATTGCCTAAAAACAGACACGTAGATCAAAGGGACCGAATAGAAAGCCCAGAAATCAACCCATGCTTATTCAGTCAATTAATTTATAACGGAGTAACCATGAATATACAGTAGGGAAAGGACAGTCTCTTCAACAAATAGTGCTTGGAAAACTGGACAGCTACATGTGAAAGAATGAAACTGAACCACTTTCTTATACCATACACGAAAAACAAGAGCAAAAACCCTAAACAAATGTTAAAAAAAATGGGCAGAGGAACCAAATAGACATTTTTCCAAAGAATGCATACAGATGGCTAGCAGGTACCCGAAAACATGTTGAATATCACAAATCATCGGGGAAATGCAAATCGAAATCACAATGAGATACTACCTCACACCTATCAGAATGACTGGTATCAATAAAAAAGAAATAATCAGTTGTTGATGGTGGGAGAAAAGAGAACCCCCGAGCACTGCTGGTAGGAATGTAAGTTGATGTAGCTACTGTGGAAAACAGTATGGAGGTTCCTCAAAAAATTAAAAATAGAACTATCCTATGATCTAGCAATTCCACTTCTGGGTATTTATCCAAAGGAACTGAGAACACTAACTCAAAAGATAGATATGCCCCCGTGTACATAATGAATTATTTACATTAGCCAAGGTACAGAAACAACCTAAATATCCACTGACGGATGAGTGGATAAAGAAGATGTGGGACACACACACACACACACACACACACACACACACACACACACACACACAGGAATATTATTTAGCCCTAAAAAAGAATGAAATCTTGCCATTTGCAACAACATGGATAGGACCTTGAGGCTATTATGCTAAATAAATAAGTCAGAGAAATACAGATACCATATAATCTCACTGACTTGTGGAATATAAAACAAAAGCAAAAACCAAGTTCATAGATACAGAGAAAAATTAGTGGTTGCCAGGGGTGGTTATAAAATAAATACGATGGGCAGGGGTGTAGAGTCCAGCGCAGTGACTATGGTTAATAATACTGTATTGCATATTTGCAAGTTGCTAATAGAGTAAATCTTAAAAACTCTCATCACAAGAAAAATGAATTCTGTAATTATGTATGGTGATGAACACTAACTAGACTTACTGTGGTGATCGTTTCACAGTACATACAAATATCGAATCATTATGTGGTACACCTGAGACTAGTATAACGTATGCCAGTTATACCTCAATAAGAAAAAAACATACCCGTGAAGGTGATGTTGGGAGTGGTGTGGTTGGTGACATATAAGACGAGACAGAAAATGTCATCCATCAGTTGGAAAGTTCAGGGAATCATGGATCCCAAGCTGCTGATCAAATCCAGATTCAAGCACTGCACACAGACTTTCTGGGTCTGACTCCTGGGGACACAACAGAGGACAAGCTGTTGAGTACATGCGGTGATCTGAAGTTTGGGAAGCGGAGCGTTAGAGAAGAGGAAGCATGAGTTTTCCAGATGCTACTTGACTTGCTAAAATCATAAATCAAGAAGTAGAGGAAAACCTACAGTAAAGATCGCCTGATTCCCCCCACTCTAAATATTAAAAACTATAGTAAAGATTTTTTATTGTGATAAAGTAATACGTTACGTAAAATTTACCAGTTGGACTATTTTTAAATGCAATCTGCTGTGCATTAAGTACATTCAGTGTTGTGTAACTATCAGCACCATCCAAATCCAGAACTTTTTCATCTTCCTAATAATAACTCAGCCATTAAATATTAACTCCCCATTCCTCTCTCCTCCCAGCTCCTGGCAACTACCATTTTATTTTTTGTCTCTTGTGAATTTTACTTCTTGAGGTACTTCATGTAAGTGGAATCATACAATATTTGTGCTTTTTGTGTCTGGCTTATTTCATTTAGCATAATGTTTTCAAGGTTTATCAATGTCATAATGTGTGTCAATATTTCTTTTTAGGGCTGAGTGGTATTGCATTATGTATTTGTACCACATATTATTTGTTTATTCATCCGTCAGTGGACACTTGGGTTTCTTCCACCTTTTGGCTATTGTGAATAATGCTGCCATGAATATGGGTCTATAAATACCTGTTCAAGTCTTTGCTCTCAATTCTTTTTCTGGATTTTGTGGTAATTCCATTTTAATTTTTGAGGAACTGCTTAAAAATTTGTTTTTGAGATAGCTAGCTCTCTTTGTCCATGACAGCAATGGACTGTACCATTACTGTGTAGTTTTCTCAAGTCCGTCCAGAAGAGTGGTGCTAAATAGACTCTACTCTTGGCTGGTGACACCAGCAAGTGTGGCATGTGGTGCTCTCCTCAGTCTGAGAGCCATTCAGTTGTCTCTTGACTGCGCCATAGTCTCTGTCTCTCGGTCGTAATTTCAGGTTCTCGTGAACAGTTTTGATCCATGATGGGTTGGAAGTGTTGAAAAGTGCCATAGACAAGTAGCACACTGGATACCACTTAAGTACATATTTTAACTGGCCTTGAGGTAAGCAAGCACGTTTAAAAAATAGATGAAGAAAACAGAGGGAAGGATCTGACAGAAAATAGGGATTGAGGGAAGTCTGAGACACATGAAAGGCTTCATACACATTTCTGCAGCCTAGGGGAATGGCCAGCAGCTGTGAAGCGGGGCTGTGCTGAGCCCAGGCCAGTCAAGTCCCACCTCAGGGATCCTAGGAGAATGACACAGCAGAGAGATCAGGATATTGCCTGGGCACGTGTGGCTCTGCAGGTGCTCCCCAGTTATGGGAAGGTAGGCCCTGGGTCTTGGTTTTCAACCTTTTCTTCATTATCACCCAACCATACCCAGTGAACCTTTTTAGACTTTTTTTTTTTCCTATTTGTCCCCATCCCCATGAACTATTAATACCATGGAGATACTGATTATCTGTTTATATACTTATATTATGCCTTTGCTTTATACATAAAAAGCATAAGATATGTTTCACTCCCCAAAATAAATTGTCACCTTGTATTGATATGGTTCCCACTGAGAAAGTATGCTTCATACCACACTGGTTGTAACTGTCTCCATCTCCCCCCTATTCAGTCACCAGTCCCCTGGCCCCCGACCCCCAAAATTCCAAACCAAAATCAAAAGAACTTTTTGGTGGACTCCCACGTGGTTCTTGCAGATTTCCCATTTTACTCTTCTGGGAGAGGCTTAGGAGATGATATGGGTGATAACACTCTTGTCATGCAAGTGTTCTGTTTTAGCCCTGTTGTCTCTGTGCTTGGAGACACTGCAAATGCTGTGGAAATGCAGAGCTCTTGTGATACACTCACGGAGAGGTTCTTTTTTTTTTTTCCCTTAAGTTTGTGAAATACATTTTCAATGTGTAGTAAAATAATTTATTATCCTAGCCCCTCTCCTGGCAAGGCCCCATTATTTGTCCCCTCATTATTCTTGTGTTGATCGGGAAGCTGAAGTGGAGCGAGGCTGAATTCAACAGCATGTGAAGTATCTGTCACCGAAACATTGTGGGCAAGTCAAACAGTTTGAACATCACTTTAAAGAAGGTCTGGCCTATACGTGCTACCGCTAAAGATATCTGAACATGCTGTTTCCTTAGGGTGTTTATAAAAATCCATTTTAATAGTGGAATATAATTCTCTGAGACAGAAGGTACTATTCTTGGGTATATACCAGTATATATAAATGTGTGTGTATGTGTATATGTACACACACACACTGTACACAACACACACACACACACACGCATACCTACACTGAGACACTGTCTTTGTAGTAGTCCAAATGGGCATTTGAAAAAACCTGGCTGCTATTTGGTTGCATCATTTTTGTAAACAATATTAGTCATCTGTGGCTGTATAACACATCATCCCGGCACTCCACAGCTTACAACACACATTTACTGTCTCTCAGTTTCTGTGGGTCAGGAGTCTGGGCATGACTTAGTTGGGTCTTCTGCTTCAGGGTTTTGGATATAATCAAGGTTTTGGCTGGGGCTGTGATCTCATTGGAAGGCTCTGTGGGCAAGATTCAGTTCCAAATGCATTCACATGGTTGCTGGTAGAATTCTACCAGCCTTCCTTGGTTCCTTGCCATATGGGGCTCTCACAACATGGCAGCAAGCAAGAGAGGAGGCAGGAGATTGCTAGCAAGGCAGAAGCCGTAGTTTTTGTTACCTAATCATAGAAGTGACATCCATTTCTTTTTTTGTATTGTGTTCATTAGATGTAGACCACCCTCAAGGGAAGGGGATTACACAGGGCATAAATACCAAGAGGCAGGAATCACTAGGAGCGATGTCAGTACTGCCCACCATACTGACCTCAGCTGATTGGTATGCCAAGTTGCATGCACAGCTGTTAAATTCTTTTTGACATATATTGGGAATTGATAATAATTAGAAGTTGGTAAGCGTCAGCTGCACTCTCACAACCTTACTACCAGCTTATAAAAAAGTTCTCGCAACATGTACAGACGTTTTGTTAACCCTTTGTTTATAAGTAGGCACAAAATAGTTTACCTGTTTTATCAGTTTGATTAAATCTCTGTCCTTTTGGGTGCTCTGACCATGAATTGCATCAGCAGCTAACTCACTGAAAGCAGAGCTGACACTCTTCCAAAGGCAGGGTTCAGCTCTTTTAAAGATAGCATCAGGCAGCCAAATCTTCTGCTCCAGTGGGTGGTCATAGGACCATCTAGGCATAAACTTTGGGTGCCATCCCTAAAGTTGGCTGGCATAGGGCTTGCTGGATCGAATCTTAGACCTTCATTGTGCAAGGATGGGTATATCCGTGGAAATTTGAGCTGGCCCCTGTATCCTAAGTTCCACTAATTAAATTAATGAGAGTCCATGTGGCACATTCACTAGGAAGGCGCTGACTTTACCAGTGGAAATTCACAATTTTAACATTCCTTATTCCAATTATCAAAGCCCCTGCTGTTTGTTTTCAAGGATAAAGGTAACTGAAGTTTCTGGAGAGTAGGTTTGCTGATTAGAATGCTCATAGCCCAACCTGTAGAGCCTGAAGCCTGCATTGGGACAACTGACTGTCCCTGGTGTATGATGTGAACTCTAACACAGGCACCATGATTGGATACTGTATGTGCTGACATATTTTGAAGCAAATTATAGATATCCTAATAATCATGTACTAGATTTCAATTCCTGAACCTGGTATATTCTGCCTTTAGAAAGATTATTTAGCATGAAACAAGGTTTTGATTGTGTGTTTAACATAAGGATTGAATGTGAAGCTTTAGAGAAGTGCCCTTTGGTCCATGCTCTGGTTTTTTCACTTCCTAGATGTTGCATTTCACATCTTGGACCCTCAATTTTCTCGTCTCTAAATTGGAGTGATAGTGGTGTACTTCATAGGGATATTTTAAAGATTGAGGGCACATATATGAAGTATGGCTGGCACATAAAGAAACTTCAAGAATTACAAGCATTAAGAGTTCTCTGATAAGAAAGATATTTTTATATGTCAATACCTTCTTAAATACTTGCCTGAACAAAAATTTGATTGCAACCGTTTATGGTTTTTTAAAAATTATTTTTTATCATTTGTTTAAATCCATAATTTTAATACTCATTTTATCCACATTTAACATTTTGATTTAGTTCCTTCTATGTGTCTTTGTGTATGTTGGCATACATATGTATGTCTGTATGGTATTTTTTTGAAAGACAAAATTGGGATTTTTCTTTTAAGATTGTATTTATTTATTTAATTCACAGAGAGACAGAGAGAGAGAGAGAGAGAAACAGTGAGAGCGGGAACACAAGCCGGGGGAGTGTGAGAGGGAGAAGCAGGCTTCCTGCGGAGCAGGGAGCCCGATGTGGGGCTCGATGCCAGGACCCTGGGATCATGACCTGAGCCGAAGGCAGACACTTAACGACTGAGCCACCCAGGCGCCCCTAACAAAACTGGGATTATTCTGTTTAGTTAGCCCATCTTTTTCATTTATGGGATTATTCTGTTTAGTTAGCCCTCCTTGAAAACATGAGTTTTGGTGCCTTCATAATAGTCCATTGGCAGAATTGCTTTTCTTGTTGGTTTCCATTTTTTTTTTCACCATTATAGATAATATTGTGGTAAATCCATGAATACAAATGCTTGTGTATATATCTCATCACTTCCTGGGTTAAAGAGTGTGCACATTTTTAAGACCTTTGATGTGAATCACTAAATTTCTTTACAAAAGAATTTTTGCCAATTTGTAGCTTCCACCAGAAGCCAACTGGGTAGTACCAGTTTTCTTGCTGTGTGACTTGAATGAAGGACCTAACCTCTTAGAACTTCATTTGTCATTAGGAAAGCAGGGTTCATTATTCTACCCTCATAGGATTATTGTGAAGAGGAAATGAAATTGTTAGCTCCGGTCTTCTGAGGCCTATTCCAAGGACATTGAAAGTTAATGTTTCTGCCGTTAACTAGTTGTCTGACCTCAGCCCTCCTCCACGCTAATGGTGTTGTCTTGGACTGGTTGCCTGGAGCTGCTCAGCTCCTCATCTGTGAATGTCTGCTAGACGCACGTGCATGGTAGTCACTACCTAAAAAAGAATGGACATTTCAAAACCCAGTAATTCTAAGATAAGAGGAAGACAGCAAATAAAAGTGTCATTCAAAAGAATAAATAAAAGTCACCAGTATGACATACGAACATCAGTATAATAATCTGCTGACTGCGTGTTGGAGACTTGTATTTCCTTCTTGGTTACGTGAATCTTTTCAAGATTTTTTTATGGCTCGATCAGTTAAATGATGGTAACGGCCCTCTGCTCACCTATCCCCTCCCCGTCAGCTCAGCTTGTCCTGCTATCTCTAGAGTTTTAGTCCCAAGCAATGTAGCCTTTGTAGTGAAAACCTCTCGGTGAAA